>NW_017670298.1:0-79912 GCF_001879085.1 Nicotiana attenuata
ATTATTTAGGCTCAACTGGGCTAACTAGGGATAAAAATCATCAAGGTAGGTCAATTTAGGTTATGGCTCAACAAAGAAGGCCTACGTTCATTTCTTAACTAAAAAATCTACCTAGAATTTTGCCTCAATCCATATTCAAGGCAAGTTCTAGATTTCCAGATAAGCAGGAGAACTAGACAATATAAGCTAACAACACAATACACTTGGGCTAACGAAAACTATGATTTCAATCACCAATAAGTAAGTATGAGCTTAGAAAAGTGATCATAAAACCCGTGTACTTAATCAAATTTGTCTTTCTTAAGTGTCATACTTTTCAAGTCAAATCAAGTTTAGCCAACTTATTTACCAAAATAAGTTAAAACAACTAAAAGTCTCAAAAAAAATGTTCGATTCAAAATATTACGACCATGGCAAAGAACCGAACAAGAAATCCATGGAAGTACATGAAGTAAGTTGCCTTAGGAAAAAGGCAACTCAAATTTTGTTTTATTTTTTTTTCAATTTTTTTTAAAATTTTTTTATATGTATAACTAAATAAAATACATATAACAAATATATTCCTCTACCCCCAAGCTTAAATAATGTCATGTCCTCATGACAAAATAAATTAACAGTAAAAGGAGATAAAGGAGCTTCCCTGATTTTTTCTGATTTTTCTTGGCTTCTCAAAGTTTCTTTCATATAACAAAGACAAGATTATAGCAAAGAAATGTTCTTTTTCATGATAGGAGAAACCTTTCATTGTCTAAATCATGGGAGTATTTTTTTTTTCATCATGGCAAAATATATTAATACATACTACATACATATCTATATATATAATATAATACAAACATGCAATTATTATTATTTTTTAACTTTTTTTTATAAGAAGAAAAACTAATTTAATTATATATATATATTTACTAAAAGGAAATAATTATATGTTACTACTAATAATACTTAAAAGATTAAAGAGAGGGGAAGAAAATAGTTCTGAGTTTAATGTCGCCAGCTCGACTTATTTTTAAAAATTAGGCAAAAAGGATTGTTGAAGCCTGTTTGCCGAAGAATCTGCTGATATATGGCTTCAAACGATGACCGTTTACTTTGAATTTGTCTCCCCCATCTGCATGTTGTACTTCAATGGCACCATAGGGGATCACTCCTGTTACTATATATGGTCCTGTCCAGCGTGACTTAAACTTTCCTGGGAATAATCTCAATCGGCTATTGTACAGCAGAACATGATCTCCCACTTTAAAATATTTATGGCGGATGAGCTTGTCATGCCACTTTTTTGTCTTTTCCTTGTACAATTTAGTATTTTCGTATGCTGTAAGTCTGAACTCTTCCAACTCATCAAGCTGCAATAGACGATTTTTACCTGCATCGCTTCTCTGGCATTTGTCGCAAGTGGCAACATAATCTCTTGCATCTTTGAATAAAGTAGGCCAATAAAATCCAACTTCAAATACTTTAGCTGCTGTCTTTCTTCCTCCGTAGTGTCCTCCTACCGCTCCATCATGGCAATGACTTAAAATATTGTTCATTTCTGTTTCAGGTACACATCTCCTGATTATGTCATCTTGGGGGCATGTGAATGTGATTTTCTCTTGATCTTCTGGAGCAATTGGTATCTGATTATACCCAGAATATCCGTCAAGAAAACAATAAAAACTATGCCCTGCAATTCTTTCAAGCATTTGGTCAGCAAAAGGCAAAGGAAAATGATCTTTCCTTGTGGCATCATTAAGTCGTCTGTAATCAATACAGACTCTCCATCCTGTGACTGTTCTTGTAGGTATGAGTTCATTATTTTCATTTTTTATTACGGTCATACCTCCTTTCTTTGGTACTACCTGTACAGGACTTACCCAAGGGCTATTAGATATTGGATAAATGATACCTGTCGCTAGAAGTTTCACTACTTCTTTCTTGACAACTTCTTGCATTGCTGGATTAAGTCTCCTTTGGGGTTGGACTATTGGCTTGTAATTTTCTTCTATGAGGATCCTATGCATACAAATAGCTAGATTGATTCCTTTGATGTCAGCTATAGTCCACCCTAAAGCTCTTTTATGTTTCCTCAAGACTTCTATCAGTTTGTATTCCTGTTCTGGAGTCAAAGAAGAAGAAATAATTATTGGAAATAATTCAGGTTCAAGAAAAACATATTTTAAATGAGAAGGAAGATTTTTGAGTTCAATTTTTTATTGAACTTCTTCTTGTGAGACTTTCTCATTTTCTGATTCTTTTTCCAATGTTTCCGCTTCTTCTCTGATTGTGGCATTTTCATCACTTGTGGTACCTGACCTGACTAAACATCTTTCCAATGAATCAATAATTAACTGATTATCTTTGTATTCGTCTACAAGGTCATCTAGTAAGTCAATTTGAAAACAAGATGCTGATGACTCATCCCCAGGATATTTCATCATTTTCTGCATGTCAAAAATTACTCTTTCCTCATCAACTCACAAAATTAGTTGTCCTTGATGAACATCAATAATTGCTCTCCCTGTTGCGAGAAATGGTTTCCCTAAAATTAATGGTACCTTAGTATTTTCTTCCATTTCAAGCATTATAAAATCTACTGGGAATACAAATTTGTCAACTCTGACAAGGATATTTTCAATAATTCCTTTTGGTTTCTTAGTACTTTGATCAGCTAATTGAAGAGACACACCAGTATCTTTCATTTCACCAAGTTCTAATTTCCTGAAAATTGAAGCACCTGAATCACATAACGCCTTTTCAAAGTGAGCACCTCCCACGGTACAAGGAATTGTAAAACTTCCCGGATCACCAAGTTTCTGAGGAAGCTTATTTTGAAGTATAGCACTACATTTTTCTATAAGCTTAACCACTGAAACTTCTTCCAATTTTCTTTGACTTGACAAAATTTCTTTGAGAAATTTAGCATATGAAGGCATTTGTGTTAAAGCTTCTGTGAAAGGTATGTTAATGTACAGTTGCTTTAAAATATCCAGAAACTTTGAAAACTGTTTGTCAAGATTTTCTCTTTTCATCTTTTGGGGAAAAGAGAGAGGTACAGAGTGAGGATTTGTCATTAATTCATTTTCTTGTACCTTTTTTCCTTTATCTTTTTGTTCTTTTAGACGTTCAGAGTCTCTTTTATTCTCACTTTCATTTACCTGTTCCACTTCTTGTGGTTTTCCTTGTCTATCTGCATATGGATCATCAAGAGTTTTACCTGACCGCAAAGAGATGGCTTTGAGTTGTTCCTTTGGATTTTTCTCGGTGTTGCTTGGTAGAGCACCTTTTATTTGTTCAGACATGAGGGTTGCTAATTGGCTCATCTGAATTTCTAAATTCTTGATGGCTGAACTTTGACTTTCAACCTTCTCATCAGTAGCCTTAATGAATTTGTACATCATGTCTTCGAGGCTTTGTTGATGAGCTCTTTGGGGTGGTTGTTGATATTTATGGAAATCTTGTTGCCCTCTGTTTTGATTTTGAAAACCAGGTGGTCCCTGTACCTGCTGCTTTTGATTGAAAAATCTTTGAGGATTTTCAGCACCATTTGGGTTACTCCATTGGAATTCCGGATGTTTTTGTGCCATGGGACTACCGAATGGATAACTGTTTCTATACCCAATAACATTTACTTGTTCTTCATTTTGCGTTGAAGCCTGACATTCATGATTG
This sequence comes from Nicotiana attenuata, assembly GCF_001879085.1. Classification (NCBI taxonomy): domain Eukaryota; kingdom Viridiplantae; phylum Streptophyta; class Magnoliopsida; order Solanales; family Solanaceae; genus Nicotiana; species Nicotiana attenuata. The sequence continues at coordinate 3,655 of NW_017670298.1, forward strand.
GGATGATTGCCTCCACAAACGTCACAATTCTCACGTTGAGATGATGATTGAGTATTTACCTGAAATGCCTCAACTTTTTGTGTTAAAGTTGCAATTTGTTGCGCTAATGAATTCCAAGCTTCAACCTGATTGACTCCTGCTGCTTTCTTAACAATCATTCTGTCAGAGGGCCATTGAACAGCATTTTCTGAAATTTCATTGAGCAATTGCGTGGCTTCTGTATTAGTTATGCTCATTATGGATCCTCCTGATGCTGCATCAATAACATTTCTAGCAGAGGGTTTAAGACCATGATAAAAAATATATAAAATGTCAGGATCTTGGATACCATGGTGTGGGCATTTTCTTAGCATTGATTTTAATCGTTCCCATGCTTGGTATACAGATTCAGTATCCGTTTGCACAAAATTATTGATTTCTTGCTTCATTTTAAATGTTTTTGCAGGTGAAAAATATTTATTAAGAAATTTCTGAGTCATTTGGTCCCATGTAGTGATTGAACCTCTCGGCAGACTTCGCAACCATATTTTGGCTTCACCTTTTAAAGAAAAAGGAAAAAGCCGCAACCTGATAGCGTCTGTTGTGACTCCATTATACCTGCAAGTTTCAGCTAATTCGAGAAAATCAATTACATGGGTGTGAGGATCTTCACTCGCATCATCAGTAAATTGGCAAGACTGCTGAATGGTTTGAATCAAGCCTGTGCGGATTTCAAAGTTGTTTGCTGCAATTGGTGGTCTCCTCACACTTGATTCTCCTTCAAAATGATCTGACCTTGCATAATCTCTAAGTATTCTATCACGTCGTGGAGCTACCTCATCAAAGTGTTCTTCTACTTGATGCGGTGGAAGTAGGTTATTGAGTTCTTCGTTCTCCATTTCCTCTGTTGTAAAAATTTGAGATTGTGAGGTTTGTTCTTTTCGCAACAACCGCAAGGATTTTTCAATTTCAAGATCGTATTTGACTAGTTCTCTAGATGAGGAACGGGTCATACACTTTCTGAAATTTCTGCAGAAAAGTTAAAATAATTAGACAAATAAAAAAAATCTCAAATTAGTAGTAAAACAATTAATCTGTAGTAGACTTTAGCCAATCCCCGGCAACGGCGCCAAAAATTTGACGAGTGTCTAGCGTATATAAAATTTTACTCGTACTCTGTCAAATAATAGTATAGAAAGATGTCGAACCCACAGAGATTGGTTTATCTATTCTACAAATGTTTCTTGTTTTAGTTACTATTTGAGAAAATCAGAAAGAGTTAAGTTTTAAATTAACTAACTAAAAATGCACGAATGGAGCAATAGAAAATATTTTGTTTTTCACAAATATAATAAAAAGGTGTTGGGATCCTGACTTCACTTAATATTTTTTATGATATAGTAAATACATTTATTCTTCAACTTCTATTTCTCATAAATGTATAAATGCCTCTCACGATTACATTTATATATTATTACTATAGTTGAACAATTAAGTGCACTCCTCTTAGTTATACAAATTAATTGTCAAAATGGTAATATTAAAGAACCAGAAATATATACTTGAACTAAAGCATGCTCTTTTTTAGTAAGTCCCTTTCGGTTACCCTACTTGTTATAACTGATTAATACAATATTCGTCTCTTTCGATTACAAATAAGAGTAGAATCAATTTTAACATATAAGAGCTAGATGTCACTAAATGTAGGTTAACATCTATCAATACCAAAATTAACTATTACCTCTTCTACCTCTTTCGATTACAGAATTAGTAAAAAGTTAATATGTAGTACTAAATAGATAGATGTTAACAAATTAAATAACACCCAACTATAAAGCAGATAAAATTTAAATAAAAAGCTTCAGCTCAAGTATGCGAAATTGAAGAATAATATCTACTATTATATAAAAATATTAAGATCCGTCATTTTCCCAACACAAGAAAAGTTACTCCATATTGGAGCCAATACCGATAAGGGAAATAATCTTGCCCATTAAATAAGAAAATAGAAAGAAACATTCAAGAGAATAATTCCCCCTATTTAATTAAAAACAGGAACTAGAGTAATTTCCAATACTACAATTAATTCTGAACTAGAAATGAAGCCAATATAATGGCTAAAAGATGAAAAAGAAGAGAAACTAAAGAACAGAGAGAAAGGAAAAGCTTTCTGCTCAATATTTCACTTCTCAGATTCTTCCTCGCTCTCTTCCTAGATTTCACGATTGATGCCTCTTTTATAGCCAGGCCATGACAAACTTTTCAATACACTCTTGGATATGAACTTGTTATGGCTGGTTGTGGCCTTGTTATGCTTGGTTATGAGCTTCTTTGGTTATGGATCAATTATAGTTTGTTGTAGCCGGTTGTGAGTCGGTTATAGTTTGTTGTAGCCGGTTGTGAGTCGGTTGTCCTTTGTCATGGCATATCACGTCTTTCTTTAGCGCCATATTTTACTCTGCTTTAGCTTGTCTGTTTTTCTGATTTTTTGCTCTGTAATCTTCTCGTTCCTGGACCAATACTTCTTTAACCTTTCCTGCATAATTTAGACAAAGTATGGAAGAAATATGATAGTTTTCTTTTTGTGTTTTTCAAAGAAATTATATGTTAAAAATCAAGTAAAATGCATTTATCATCCCTCCGCTTATTGAGGTCTTCCTCTTGGGAGTCCTCGATGAGCGGATTTTATCTGTATCTAATCACAAGACATTTCGTAGTGCCGAACGAGCTGAATTGGTCGATGTCGCATTGATGACGGATCGGCTCAAAGGTTGTGGTTGGCGTGGCTAACATAGGATGACGTCATGGCCATGCATGTTATCATTACGCATCTTCCCCATGCAATTCGTCGTTTCTAGTGCCTCTGTTGCTTCGATATTGGTGTCAATGACAGTTTCTTTCATCGATTTGGGAGCTACAATATCTTATAAATAGGGGAAGGGAGATTCAAAAATGAAACATTTCGCACTTCATATTCCATTGACACTTTGCATGTTCTTGTGCTTCTTCTCTAACCCTTGTCTCCGATTTCCTTCTGCTTTTCAGCTCTAGCTTATGGTTTCTTTTCCCGTTGATACTCTCCTTCCAGCTCTACTGTATACACATTACTGCAGAAATGACAAACTCCCCTCACACCTCTGACATAGTGTACTATGCCACCCCTTTGTCGGTAGCCATGCCTTCGGGTGGCGGTGAACCCACGGTTGTGGAAGACGAAAGTTTTCCCACCGTAGAGAAGGTTGTTCCTTGGAATCCGTCGGTCAGAAATGACTTCCCAAAAGAGCCCGCCCCTGCTCCTGAGCAAGTACTATCTGTCATGGGGTCGAAACAAATATCCGCCCTACGGTCTAAATTCTGTATTCCCACTCACATCGATATCGTTCCAGCGGGGAATGACGCGATACAAGTTCGCCGTCCTGCGTATTGCGCTTTCTATGCCTACCCATTTTTGGTAGGTTACTCTCTTCCTCTTCCCCCACTACCTAAGGAGTTCTGCCGCTTTTATGGTGTCTGACCGGCACAGCTTTCCCCTTACTTATATAAAGTCTTTTTGATGCTGGTGAAGTTCACAGAGTTGGCCGGCTGCGAAGTCTCCATCTGTCATCTGCTACATCTTTTCTCGCCTAGTTTGTACAGAGGCACGCTAATTCATCTCCGCCACTGTGGGACTAAAGGATTGGTGACGGGAATGGATGACAAAGCGAACCTCCGGTTCTGGTGCAATTACTTCTTCGTCAGGACCGAGCACGTAGTGGTGGACCCAGCTCGGTTCCCCGAGCAGTGGAACTTCAACCGTAAGGGTCTTTTACCGTCTGTCATATATTTTGTTTATCGCCCCTTTTTGTTTCTGACTTGCTCATGTCTTTCTACTTTCAACAGGTAGGCATCCACCTTCCTTGGTTCTTGACGTAACTCGCGTCTTACCTTATACTGCGGGAATTCGCGACTAGGCGTCCTTTAACAAGCGGTTCGAGCTCAAGCCTTCGACTAGTAAGTCTGATTCTCATTTCCACGATCTTTTCATTTTTGTTATGGCTTATCGCTGTCTTGTCATCATTTCTTTAATATGATTTTCTTTTTGCTCCAGGTTGGCGAGTTTCCAAGAAGGCAAACGCTCCGGTGGCCGCATCCCGCCAGGCGGTCGCTTCGGCTGGAATGCAATTCGTACTAGTTGAGTCTATACGAAAGGGTCAAACTCTAGCTCCGCCATTGGGAGATTTTGCCCCACAGGCAGCCATTACGTCGGCTGAGACCTCTGATCATCGCGTCTTGCACCTAATTAACGAGTCGTCTCATGACGAGAAGGAGGCGGTACCGAGGAAAAGGCAGAGTGTGGGGATAGGAAGGATCAGTGCTGCTGATGCCGAGCCGGAAAGGCCCATTGTTTTAGATACGGAGGCAATGCCCTTACTGGGCATTGAGGCTGCCCCCACACCGGCTATCGTCACGGAGGAAAGGCCGTCAGAGGTTGAAGGGACCTACGACAAAGGGAAGCCTGCACGAACAGCTAGAGTCGGCTCATCGTCAGTGGACGAAAGGGAAAACACCATCCTCGTAGAAGATGATGGGTCGGGCTCCGATGTTGACCCTGAGGAGGTACGGCCTTTTGAGGAGAGGTTCACCCGAGTGGAGATAAGGATGGAGGGGCCTGATAGGCACATAGTCATCCCCATAGATTATGACCTCTTGGCCAACTCGGACGGGCGGTGCCGGCCTTCGTTCCTCTGTGCACGGATTTAGAGAACGGGACACTACAGACACTGAAGGATGCGGATCTGTCGTTGTGTATATCTGGCATGGCCTTGCGAGTAAGCTTCTTTTTACCATGTTAAGTTAGTTCATTTCGTGTACGTAGTTTACTTCCGCTGACCTGTCTTCCTTTGCGTGTCAGACCCTCATCATGGAGATTGAGTGTGATCGGCGGGAAGAGCGTAGGACGACCCTCTTCAAGAAGATGGTATCCAAGTACAGAGAGTACCGTTCTAAGCACCGAACGCTAGTCGACTTACTTAGCCAGGATAGCCAGTTTTAGACGCTCTGCGATGGGCTCAAGCAGAAGGATGAAGAGCTGAGGGAGAAGGACGAGGAGCTTATGAGCGCCATCGGCAGACGCAGCGCGCTTGAGGGGGCGCTGAGGGCTAAGGAGGATGAGCTCGAGGTAAGCAAGGGAGTGATGGCCGAGAATACTGATCTTCAGGCGCATATGGAGTCTTCAGGGTCGAGCTAGAGCAGCGGAAAACATGGGCCGTCAACTTGAGGGGTGAGTTGAGCACCAGGGTCGAAGAGTTGGGCCGAGCTGAGAAAGCCAGAATGGCCAATGTGGCAGAGGCGGCAGCCCTAGGGAGAACCCTCTGTGTTTGCAGGTATGAGCGAGCTAATGAGGTAGAAACTTCAGCACTCAAGGAGGCAAGGTTAGAGGAGCGAATTGGGGGTTTGGAGGCGGAGCTGTTTAAGCTGAATGAGCAGGTAGTCGCCCTAAGAGCCGAGAAGGCGCAACAGCAGGCCCAGCCATCTACTTCTCATACTTCTGCCGCTCCCGGTGTGTCACGGGAGTTGTATGAAATGTGGGTTCATGCTGAGGCCCAACTTGACATATACAGGTCTCTCAAGACGACTAGAAAGATTTCTGAGGGGGAATTTAAGGATGTTCGTGTCAAGGCACGTGCAGCTCGCGATGCCTGTGGTTATGATCCTGGTACGCCCAGTGGGGATGATGATGAAGACGCCTTAGATGGGCTTGCTTCCGACCCTTGGTACGACGATGAGTATGCCGGTGACGTTGGTGATGGGGGGGATGATGCGGCGTGAAGTCTTTGTACTTGGTTTTTGCTTTTTTGTGTTTTGTTGTTTTCTTTTTGTGGGGGCGTCTTTCAAGCCCTTTGTAAATAGTATTGGAATGGAATGATTGAAATAAAACAGTTGTCTTTTGCTGTGTGTTTTTGGCTCTTTTTTCTTTTTTCTTTCCCGTGAGTGTTTCTTTGTGAGAAAGTCCCTGACTTTCGGTCGGTCGAGTGTTAGTTGATTCAAACAAGGTCGAATGTAGATCGATTCGAACGAGGTCGAATGTAAGTTAATTCGAGCGAGGTCGAATGTAGATCAATTAGAACGAGGTCGAATGTAAGTTAATTCGAACGAGGTCGAATGTATATCGATTCGAACTAGGTCGAATGTAGATCGATTCAAACGAGGTCAAATGTAGATCGATTCAAAAGAGGTCGAATGTAGATCGATTCGAACGAGGTCGATTGTAAGTTAATTTGAGTGAAGTCGAAAGTAGACATAGAAAATAATTCGAGTGAAATCGAATGTACATTTCCTTTGTGTTGGCGTGATGTGTAAATTTGGTGGAGTTGTGTAAGAATGTCATATACTGCTTTGTTTATTCATTGAAGAATATTACATATTTCTGTTCGATCCGTACATATACTCGAGGAGTCCTAGTCTATCTCCCTTCATCGCTCGGCCTAGAGAAGTAGTCGATAGGCGGGGCGATAAACTTAATACCTAAACTTCGAGACGCCCTCTTCGTCGCATCATTAAAAACCTCCCCGAGAAAACCCAATTGGGACAAAACTCGGGTGAGGGAAAAAGATTACAACTTGGAGGACGTCCGTCTTCAGAAGTTGAAGTATTTGAGGTAGGCGACATTCTAATTATTTGGTAGTGGTTTTCCCTCCATTGTTTCTAGTTGGAATGACCCTTTGTTTGCTGTTGCTGTGATTTTTTATGGTCCGCCCCAATTGGTTCCCAGTTTGCGTTCCCGTGGGTCTTTGCTTGCTTGTGTTTTGGCTTTGAGTACATAGACCCCTACCTTGAGTGGTATGACTTTGGCTTTTTTGTTGTAGTACCGTTCTGCTTGCTATTTTTGAGCTATCATTCTTACGTAGGCCATGTCTCTTCGCTCATATGTTTCGTCAAGGTCTACTTCGACCGATATCACTGTGTCAGTCCTATAGACTAGTGAATATGGCGTTTCTCTCCTGCTTATTTTTGGCATGGTGCGGTATGCCCATAGCACTTCCAGTAGTAGTTCCGGCCACAGCCCCTTGGCGTCCTCAAGATTCTTCTTCATGATGTTCAGTATTATTTTGTTGGAGGACTCCTCCTGACCGTTGCCTGCGGGATGATATGGCGTGGAGAGTATTCGCTTGATGTGCCATTTCTCGAAGAATTCGGTCGGTCTTTTTTCCGGTGAATTATGGTCTGTTTTCACAACTAATTTCTATAGGAATGCCGAAGCGACATATGATGTTCCTCCATATGAATGTGATAACTTCCTATTTGCGTATTTAGGCGAATGCACCCGCTTTTACCCACTTAGAAAAATAGTCAGTTAAAACAAAAAGAAATCGTACATTACCTCATCCTGCTGGAAGGGGTCCGACGATGTCCATCCCCCATTTGATGAATGGCCAAGGCGATGTGACTGAGTGGAGGTGCTCGCCCGCCTGGTGGATCATTGGAGCGTATTTTTGGCATTGTTCGCACTTCCTAATGAAGTCGGCAACTTCCTTTTTCATGGTGTGCCAGTGATAGCCTGCCCGTATGAGGCATCTAACGAGGGCTCGATTATCTGTATGGGCTTCACAGTGGCCTTCGTGTACTTCTTTGAGGACGCACCTAGTTTGGTTTGGTCCTAGGCACTTCGCCAAGGGACCGCCAAACGTTCTTTTATACAGGTCATGGTTGATGATGTTGTATCTGGCCGCCTGTATTAGAAGCTTCTTGGCTTCTTTTTTTGTCGGTGGGAGGGAGCACCCAGTCCTGCAAAAATGACATAATACGGTTGCGCCATTCCCAAGTCAAGTTTATAGTGCGCACCTCAATTTGGTCAATCGACGAACGGAGGAGGGTGACCACGTTTTCTTTTCCTCTTATGTTCCTAGTGGTCGCTGCTAATTTGGCAAGGCCGTCTGCTTCGATGTTTTATGCTCGGGGTATCTGGTCGAGTTGGCACTCGTCAAACTCGGGCAATAGCTTATGAATTTCTGCTTGATATTTTTGTAGCCTCTGTTCTTTGATTTGGAAAGTCCCTATGACTTGCTTGACGACGAGTTGTAAGTCACATCGAAGGATGACTCGCCGTGCTCCTTACTTCAGAGCTAGTTTCGGTCCTGCAATTACGGCCTCATACTCGGCCTCATTGTTAGTCATGCTGGGACACCGTATGGACTGGCAGATGACTTTGCCTATTGGGACCTCGAGCACGAGTCCCAGTCCAGATCCTGACATGTTTGAGGCACCATCGGTGTACAGGAACCATATGTCGGATAACTTGGGGGAGGTATAGGTGGCTTTGGGGGGCCTTGATGTGGTTCTCGTCCACGAGCGAAATTGGCTCTCCCCCGGTCACTCATCAGCTCCTTTAAATGTCCTTGGCGGAGCATGTTCACTACGTCTCGTCGTAGGGCTATGTAATCCCCGGTCTTGTGGCCTCGTTCCTGATGAACTCGCAAATGGCATTCAACTTTCTGGAATTTGGGTCTGACTTCATCTTTTGTGGCCATTTCACCTTGGGACCGAGCTTCTCTAGGGCGTAAACTATTCTTGAAGGAGAAACACAAAAATTGTGAGCAGATAAAAGTGGAGGCATACCTCTTTCATTTTGGTGAGTTCCCGTTTGTGGCTTGGATGCCCCTTAGGCTTGGCAGGGAGGTAGTGGGATGGCCGCTCTGATGTACGGTTGGTGCTTTTCCCGATTGAGGCGCGGACTTGCGTGATCTCTTCGGCTATCATTCCGACGATCTTTCCTTGATTCCGTTTGGACTATCGTTAGCTGTTGGGTTGGACCATTGAGGTCGTCTTCGTTTGCTCTCACCTCGGCCCAATAAGCATTGTGAATTTCTTCCCAGGTGGTGGGAGGATATTTCATAAGTCTGCTTAATAATTTTCTGGTCGCCCTCGACCCATTCCTGTTTAACCTGTTTCGAAAGGCCGCTATCGCCATCCCCTCTAACACGTTTGGCAGGCTCATTCTTACTCTGTTGAACCAGGCGAGGATGTCCTTGAGTCCTTCGCCAGGTAATTGTTTGATGGCGAATATGTCATTCACTCTGGCTTCTGCTTTCTTGGCCCCGGCATGGGCGGTGGCGAACTTGTCGGCTATTTCCTCGAACGTCATTATGGAATGTGCTGGTAATTGTGAGTACCATGTTAAGGCTCTCCCTGTTAGGGTTTCGCCAAACTTCTTCAGCAGCACCGACGGTACCTGCTCTTTTGAGAGGTCGTTGCCTTTTACCGCCATGACGTAATGAATGATATGGTCTTCAGGGTCCATTGTGTCGTCGTATATTTTCAGATATGGTGGCATTTTGAAGGTTTTGGGTATCGCATGTGGGGCTGCCTCCTTGCTGTATGGCAGTTCCACGAACCGGCCGACGTCCCGTTTTGGCAAAAGTCTCGGGGCGCCTGGTATCTTATCAACCCTTTCTCGGTGCTCCCTCATTTGGTCGCGGAACGCTTTATTCTCATTCTCTAGTTCTTCCATTTTCTTTAGAATAGCTACGAGGGCGTCGTTACCAGCATCAACAACAGTGTGAGTGTTACCTGTTGGGGGAGGACCGTGTTGCTCGTTGATGGTTATTGGAGTGTCAACTCGTGCGGTGTTCCTACTTGCCCCTTGAGCGGGTTAGTCAAGTATACTGTTTAGGGTACTTGTCAGCCACGCCTCCAATAACTTTTTCACTGCGGGTGGCGCTTCTTCCATCGTGGACGTGGAGGCTCCCTTCTCATGTGAAGTGGTTACACTCCCATGAGGAGGAGGTAAGTCACTTTGCCTGGGTGAGATGCTCGGCGTCACATTCTCCTCGTCTTCCCTATCCACCTCGTTGATGGTGCCTAGGAGGTTAGTAGTGACACCCATCACTGCTTTCAGTCTTTCCTCTCCTTTTCCTGCCATTGTTAGCTTGTGCAAACAAGAAAAAGGGAGCTTTTTGTTGTTTTTCTTTTTAGATATAGAAGAAACTAAACTTTTTAACTAGGAACTCCCCACAGATGGCACCAAATTGTTTGACCAAAAAGTTTTAAGCCCTTTTTGTTGTTCCAATTTAATAAATAGATAAAGGGTGAATCCTAGTTAAAGGTAATAAATCCCAGATCTGAAGTTCAATAACTTTGATGGTACGGGACTGTGTTCAAGTCAACGAATGCCAAGTTAATGCTCAATGACTATTAATAAATATGAGAATGAAAACACGCAATAAATGTGACAAATGACATTAAATGTAATAAGAAGGAATTGGTCATCCAAATGTTGAATGAGATGGATGATTCCTTCTTCTAACTATAGCGTGTGACAGCAGACTATGAAAATGAACAAAGTATTCTTGGATCATGTGAATAAAAGAGGAATGTTTAATAATGGAATTCAACAGAGGAGACAAGACAAGCTTTTTTGTATATTCTTGATAGTCAACCATTTACAAGATGTTCTCTCATAAAAATCGAGAAGACCCCTAAATTATTTCCTCTCTCTTCATATTTATAAGGGATATTTCTAGAAAACCATAAAAAAGTACAATTTGGGGGAATATTCAATGGAATATTCCTATTCATAATCCTAGGAATATTCTAACCGTTGCAGCTGTTTGTTCTCTAATCGACCTCGACACTGGTCTCCCTCTTTGGGCGACTCCTCGCCACTGGACCGTACTTGGTTTCGACCTCGGCCTCAGCTCGTCCGTCTGCATTCACTAAACTAGACCTAATTTTGACCCATACAACAACCAGCTACTAATTGAATTACTTACCTTTCTTGTTAAACTGCTATGAAACTAATCGTTGTTCTATTGGTTTGATGGTTGCTATCTGAAGATATTTGTATAATCATAGAAGAATATTCAAATACTAATCGAGGGAAACGGTACAACAAAATTTTAAAGCTGATCATTTACAGATGAAATATGTACATTGATTTTTTACTCTTGCCAAGGGAAAATGCCACCACTAGTTCCATTCGTGAAACAGCAATGAATTGTTGTGTGCACTGAATACTGATACATAATCTCTTTTGCGAATTTTCAAAACGGGACCCTCATTTTGTTGGTTTTCGCTTATTGTCAATAGCGTCAAAACGTAGTAATAGTAATCTTTAATTAATTGTTCAAATCAAGCCGATATTTTCTCAGCAGTTGTGTATTTCAATAGGTAAAACGTTTAGACAAGATTTGAAACTAGACAAACATTTGAAACTTGACCAATGAAAGTACACTCACTGTTAAGTGTGTAAGTCATAATTAAAGCCTTAAATATATTGCACTTCTTCAACTCTTGTACTATGGTATTTGACGTTTATGAACCACGCCATCTTGGCACATGAGGATTTAAGAAATTTAAAATGTAGCAAGTATCATGAGATTGTACATTTCTAACTTAGTTCTATTTTATAAACGCTTGTCATATTTCTAATTTTGCGAACACTATGAATAAAATCGACCTGAAGAAGGAACAACACAAGCAAGAAAATAATTGACAATTAAAATAATAAAGAAAAAGGAATAATAAAATAATTCCTAGTTTCAAGCTTGATCCATTCACGTGTCCAACGAAGATAGGTTAATAGAAGGGACCCACGATCAGTCACTTCGAATCGAGAAGGCTAAAGACCAGATACGCAGCAAACTTCGTTCAACATACAGACATGTTTCAATAATTTTTCAAATCAATCAATGATACAAAGTTTTACTGTCACAACCCATGTGAGATGATCTGACTTACAGAACTGCAATTCTTGAGAAATCCATATGCACCGTTTCAATAGTCACATAATAGCTTCTAAGTGAAATAACAGAAGACACAACATAGATTAGTATCTACTTTGAAATCTTGGTTTGAAGTGCAAATCAAACACTTTATTTTCTTTTCTCTTAAGCCCTAGGTCGTCAGTGAAAATTAAATTTGCCTTCGGTTCGGCTAATATACTTTAATAGTTCCAACTACAACTATAATAACAACAACAACAACAACAACTGTAGAGTCTGGGAAGGATAAGATGTACGCAGTCCAAAATACAAAATGAAAGATGACTGATAACAAGCTCCAATAGTTCCAACTAAATGATTTTTGATTATTAATAGACAAAATTTAATTCAATGACGAAAAAATGGCCGAAATTGGTTGCGCGTCATTGCAAATTCACAAGAACAATTGGTGCAGAAAAATGTACTTATAATTTAAAAAGTGACTTTAAGAGTCAACTTGTCAATTGACGTAATTCGTGGGAGCTCAAGGAGTGGTAATCAATTAATTGTGAAAGAAGAAAACCAAAAAGATTCTTCTAGACGCTTTATTATTATTGCCATTATATAAAGGATTCGTGTGACAAAGGTTTACTTTGCTTTTTACGTAGCAGGCCAGTACAGTATTTGTTTCATCAACAATAAAAGAATACTTCAAATCATAATCGCTTATCTAAAAGGGAAAGGAACAATCTGCATACAAGTAATTGGTAAAGTGTAAACAACCAATAAGGAAAAGACAAACCGTGGCCAAATCAAAATCCACAAATTTACAAAGCTTTTGCTAAAATACACAAGGCATTTACAATTTTCGATTTCTCCTTTTTTCTTTTTTTTTTTGGGGTAAATTTCTTTTCTATTTCGTCCATAATTTGTGCTTTGTTGGACTGGTATGATACAAAAAAGAAAGAAAGAAACAAACAAAAGAGGAACATGTAGGGACAGTTCAGACTGACACACCAGAGGTTCTTGCTACTGCTGTTGCAGCGGCGTTACCGGATCTTGGTTGCCGTAGAAGATCAATCAGTGTCTCCGCCTGTCCGCAATTATACACATTAAAATACGACAAAAACGCAAGACATACAAGTACTTTACAATAAAATATACTTTACCCCTACTTAAGCAAATAAATCAAATTATTTATACACTCACCTATCCCACTTACTTCATCTCTAAATCATTGTATATTTTACTCTTTTATGTTTTGTCTTTCTCTTTTTCCTTCCTTAATCATTAGGTAACGGGTAGAAGTTACACTTTTGTGTAAAAAGGAAAGAGTCAACTTCATATTAAATATGTTACAGATAAAAATAGAAGTATATATGAATCCGTCCTAGCTTACTAAACGTGTGAACAATGAGGACCAAGTCTTCACACTGCCTTAAATAAGACTATAATTTGAACTTTCGATACTCTTAATCAAAACTAAGAATATTTAGAAAGAGCATCTAATAAATGTACGAATTTTAGCCAAAATTTTGTTCCCTAAAGAGTTATAGCTATGGGCAAACACATTGTTAAAGCAGCTTTCTCTGTACAACTAAGCTTATTGCTAAGCTAACTTAATCAAATAGTTTAACGATTAATGAACTAATTACATCATTAATATCTCATGACAATATTAATGAGTGGATAAGAACATTCAAATGCAATCGATTAACATTTAACTACCACTTGTATCTTATAATTTTAAACTAGTTATGGTAGGTGTGGATTCTCGATATTCGTTTCTGATATGGTCGAATCAAAAAAACAAACAGAAAATAGACTATTTTATCTGCTTTTTTTCTAAAATATTTTTTACCTTTCGTTTAGCGCGACTGGTACCGGACTGCGACAAAGCGACCAAAGGAGGAATGGCTCCTTCGCGAGCCACCATAGTACGATACGCCACGCTGTCCTCACACAGCTGTAACAGTATCGCAACAGCAATTTCCTTCTGCCGTTGTGTTCCAACCTCCACAATCTCCACCAGCACCGGAATTCCACCTTCCTCCACCAGCGCCGCCCTTGCCTCCGTCACCGATATTAATTCGCTCACTACAAACGCCGATTTATCCACCATGTTTGAACTGAAATCCGCCATTAGTTCCACCAAAGGCTTCATCACGCCAGCTTGTACTGCTCTCACTTTGTTCTCCTTCACGGAACACAAAGAGTACAGAGCCGTTGATGCGTCCTTTTTGCCGCGGAAGTTTCCAGTTTCTAGAAGGTTCACTAGCGGAGGTATTGCACCTGATCTTCCGATTGCAATTTTGTTCTCTTCAACTTGCGATAACCGGAGGAGAGCGCAAGCCGCGTTCTCTCTAGCTGTAGAGTTCCCAATTTTAAGCGCTCGAACCAGCGGTTTAATTGCTCCAGATGCAGCGATGAGTTCCTTATTCTCGTCGCAAAGTGACAGGTTGAGAATTGCCGTAACGCCGTTTTCCTGAAGCTGAGGATCGGAGGACGCGATAAGCGAAATCAACGGTTTGATTGCTCCGGCTCGAGCTATTTTGATACGATTTTCCGGTTTGTTCTTCGCGAGGAGTCTAATCTCCGTTGCCGCTTGCTTTTGCTCGTCGATTGAACTTGACTCGAGACCGGAGACAAGTTGCTCGATTAATTCATCGGTGTTTTCAGAAGCGCAGGACAAAAACAGCCGCCGGCTTTGTGAAGAAGCCGTTGGAAACTCGCCGGATCTATCACTGTTGCAATCGCTGAAAGCTGAGGAACTTGCGTTGATACTAAGATCGGTGAAGGTTCTTCCCAAATAGGTAAAATTCGATTGAACTTCAGTCTCCATTATCGGAGATTATGTTTACAGTTTGTCTACTATCGTCGCCGTTAAATTGTCTCCAGCGTGTGTTATATTGGAAAATGAGAGGCTTAAACGACCGCGTTTTGGTGGTTGTAAGCGTTAAAGAGAGAAGGCTAATGTTTTGGTCAAATGCGGACGAAGAAGAATATAAGAGGGAGTGGATTAGGGCCTAGGAGGAAGTGCGGACACGTGGGTGACCGTACCGAATCACAGTCCCTTAGCACGTTATACGCGTGCCTAGGAGGTACCCCATTCGTTACAAGTAGAACGTCTTTTGTTTTTTCCTTCTCTTGTTGTCCTTTTTTCGCCTAATACAAACAGTAATGCCTATCTGATTAAAATGGTATATACTAATTACTATATGTCTGATCAAATAACTTGACCATATTAAAGTTCCATTTATTTAAAAATTAAATAATGTCCTATTCCTAGGATTAAAATGTGGTACGAATAAATATTTATCTCATACCATTTAGAATTTAGAAGTAAATAACTCGTTTTTGCAGAAGATATTTTTAATTTCACTGCGTTACATTTCCAAGTTTAGAAATTAGGACTTAGTTCATGCACCAAATATCCAGTTTGAAACAGAGTGTTAAGTGATATGTTGGTATAGAGCAAGAAATAAAAATTGGTTAGCTGATATTATCTGGTTTCTGGAGATTCAATTTCATGTGTGCCTAATTCCTCTCATTGAATTGAATTAATTGAAAGAAATAATTAAAGAAGAGCTTGTTTCTTGTTTTTTATTACGGGGTACTATCTTCATGAGCTTTTCAATTAAATAATTGTATACGGGTGAAACTGAGCCCTTGAGACGCCTCGATTTCAGATGAAGTAAACGGAGCAAGAGACGTGACGTCAAGGAACCAGAATCGAGGCAAGGAGCCCCTCGAGCCGGGGTCCGAGGCAAAACACACGCCCTCGGGAATATCGGGGCCATGACCCCGGGTCTGATTCGAATACCAAAGGCCTCGGAGAGCACTATCAGGCAATCGAGCACGACCAACAAAAGGCTGTGATATGCGTGACCAGCCGGATATCACGGCGTGGATCTCGGCACGTATCTGCAGGAATTCGGTGATTGGTTAAACGGAATATTTTTACCTTTTATGGAATTGTACTTTGAGTAGAACTCCCCTGCTATATAAAGGGGGATGGGAGTGGGGGGTGGGGGGGTCTCATTATTAATTAACCACAATGTGACATGCATATCAAGGCGATATACTCTATTTCTCTGTTATTCAAAGTTCTTACAGTTGTTCATCAGTGCTTCGTTATTGTAAGTCCGGGATCGAGGGCAGACATTTCTTAAAGGCTGTTATTGAATTCGGAATCATCTCCCTTAAGTGCTTTGACAATTTATTACGTCCCTTATCTATTTCATCTAACGCGATTTATCGTTTGTATTGAATTAATCCGCGTATAAATCACATATAAATTCAATTGTTATCCGTTTTTGTGAGTAATTAATAATGTTTTAGTCCTATTCATGCATACGTGTCAATAAATTATGATATAAAATTTCTTTTAGAGAAAAAGGTGTACCAAACTTATGATTACGAAGTAGATAAAAGATCTTCCATCAACCAACACCTAGTCTCCTTGTCTATCCCCCTTTCTTGGCAAAACCATTTTTATCGCTAGGTTATATATATATATATATATATATATATATATATATGTTGTATGGGTCAGAATCCGACCCCACGATAATTAACGAAGCTAATCCCGTCTCAAGCTAATTCGTGATTAATTAGTGGTACGACCACTCAGAATTAACGATATTCAACCCTTATCTGATTAGATCAACAAGGCCACGGCCCGTCCGTCATCATGAAGGCGAAACCTCAACGTGGTCACGGCCACTTACTGCCAGCTCACGAAGCTCACAGCTATAAATACCAAGAAAGGAAACCCTAGAAAGGGGGAGGGCTTCTTCGAAAACTATTGAGATGAGACAGAAAAGGGGAGAACAATGCACATACATGGAATACCATTGTAAGGCTCTGAACCTCTTCATGGGGAGGCAGACCAAAGCACTATTATGAATAAAAGCTTTTATATTTCTCTTCCCAAAGTTGAGCACTTATTTTCGTTTCCTTCATTTGATCCAATGGATTATTACGGTTTGCTATGATTTTCCCGTGATTTATTTATATTGTTTTATACTTATAAGGTATATGATAACTCGTGAATATGGTTGAATGATTAACAGCCCTTCATTAATTAAAGGTTTCGAATTCAAGGTTAAAAATGAGAAATCTCTTAATAGGAGCGCGAATCTCGGATTAACCGAGCAAGTGAATATAAAGGATGCCGAAATGAAATAAATTATACTTCATTATCCTGTCCTTTCATATATATGAGAAAGCCGAAAATAATCGAAGACTTCTAGTTATGTAGATGCTTCTACTGTTCTACCTTAAATAAGCAAAATTGAATGCTAGCCCATAAATAGCATCAAAGTCTAAAGACAGAATTGCAATTAATGAACAGGTACTCTAGGTCGTAGGCTTTCTTTCTGGGCTTGAATTGGGAATTCTACTTTGGGCCGCTAGCTGGATTTTCTGGGAGAAATTCAAAAATAGCCAGATTTACAAGTGGTCGTTCAAAAATAGCACAGTTTCAAAAGTAATCGAAATTTAGCCACTTTTCATATAAAGATAAATCTGAGCGAAAACACTGTTCAAAATCCGAAAAATACGCCAGTATATTATGCTGGAGTTCCAGCATAAGTATACTTGAACTCCAGCATATTATACTAGAGTTCCAGCATAAGTACACTAGAACTCCAGCATAATATACTGGAGTTCCAGCAAAGTATATCGGTCCAGTATAATATGCTGGAAGTTCATACACAAGTGCTCGAATCTCCAGTATATTATGCTGGAACTTTCCGTGTGTTGGAGTTCCAGCATAATATGCTGGAAGTTCATACACAGGTGCACCGAACTCCAGTATATTATGCTGGACCGGTCACTGTTGCAGCAAAATAGTGGTTATTTTTCATTGACTTGGTAAACGATGGCTATTTTTGAATGACCAGTCCGAAAACTGGCTAGACCGTGCTATTTTTACTGATTTTATAGAGAATTTATCAGCGATGTCTATTTATAAGTAGCTTAATACATAGCTAAAATTCATAAAATATTATTAATATTAGCCAAATCTTCTATATTATTATAAAAGCATGAATACAATATCTATTTACAAAAATAACCTTATAATATTAAGCATAATAACTCATAATAAAAGGACATAACCGGAATTCTAGATATTAGCTTTATAATTCTATTAGTTGTAGGACATAATACTACAGGTTAGAAATTCTACATGATATAGCTTTAGGAATCCTATTATTATAACAACTTTCGGACTGTCTAATACAATTAATTATAGAATATATACAAAGTAATTAATTTCAACAAAGTAGCGTTCAATTATACAAATGCCAGCCCACATGTTTTATTATTAATAATCAATTGCAACAGTAAAAGTATTGGGTTTATTATGTAAGGAAAAAAAGAAATAAGTGGGCGTTTGAACATAAGAATTGTAAAATTTCAAAATACGGTGAAAAAAATTTTCAAGTGAAAAATGGTATTTGAAGTTGTGTTTGGACATGAATATAATTTTGGGTTATTTTTGAAGTTTTGTGAGTGATTTGAGTGAAAATTTTGAAAAACAGCTTTTTGAAGTTTTTCAAATTTTCGGAAATTTCCAAAACGCATATGCAAGTGAAAATTAAAAATTTTATAAACAAAAGCTGATTTCGAAAAAAAATGAAAATTTTTTGAAAAAAAGAAAAAAAATTCTTATATCCAAACGGGCTCTAAGTTTTCTATAACTTTTCAAGTAGGACTACAAAATAAGACTTGTGATTGTTTCTGGAATTTCAAAAATAATGCAGTAATAGCTTTTAAAACCTTTTTCCTTTTTTCTATATTGAGTAACTTGGTTCAGACTTCCGAGAGTATTGTACAATATTTTAAATGGTTAGCTTTATTTGGATAGTACGCAGTCTTTTAAATATTAATATATTAGACTTTAATTTTTTAAAGTTTTTATTTAGTTATATGTTTAAGATAAATGTTTAAAACATCTTTTTTAGACATTTCTCAATTATGAATATGCTTATTTTCGATTTTACTTTTTTACATGTTTGTCTCTGCTTACTATTTTTTTTTATATTATTCTTAAATAAATAATGGGTGATTCGTACAATAGATTTGCATGGAAAAAACTTGAAAAATCTTTGTTCATACAACTTGCTAAAGTAGACAACTAACTAACTTTATGATTTTTTTTTTCTTTCTTAAAATTAAGGAAATTTAACAATTAATAAATTTTCGTCTAATCACTCTTCCTTCCTTCTTTTTTTTTTTTTTTTTTTTTTGCGATTTTGGGTTAAGTGATCTCCTCTAAATTTACATGGCAAAGAAAAATATATGCTCAATATGAATTCCAAAATTTTGAAGAGGAAAAAAAACAGAGGTTTTTAGGCCCGAAAATGAATAGAAAATGGTAGATGAAAAAAAAAGTATTCCCTCCGTTTCATATTAAATGAGGTACTTTCCTTTTTAGTCTGTCCCAAAATAAATGACACATTTCTAAATTTGAAAATAATTCAACTTTAAACTCCTCATTTTACTCCTTTTACTCTTAATGAGAAGCGTTTATAACCACACAAAAGTCATGGCCCCACAAAGCTTTACCCCTTAAGGTTTTAAGACCACAAATTTTAAAGGTTTTTCTTTTTTTCCTTAAACTCCATGCCGAGTCAAACTACCTCATTTAATTTGAAACGGAGGAAGCACTTTATGTCATACGTTATGTAAACTGATTTTTATGCCTTTTAAAAGGTAAATTATATATTCTTCCAGAAATTATTTTTTTGTTGGATGGATCATAATATAGTAAAGCTTTAGCCACTACGGAGTTGAACCAAAAAATCACAACTCAATATTGATATAGTAAAATAGTTTACCAATATAAAATAATTGTTCAAATATAATGCAAATAATGAACAACCACATTGATTATTTTGAGGGGAAAATATAAGAACACGTATATATAGATACATGAGTGATAATCGAAATTTGGATATACTAAACTATTTCATGCACGAGCATGTACGCTTATGGAAGAGACACATGATTGGAGTTTAATTAATCACGGTTGGAGTTAAATCTTGAAATTGAATTATTACCTAATGACTTTTTATCTTTGTATTCTTCGTTATTAATGTATCTTAATTTAAAGAAATATAACTTTTATGTACCTGGATCATTAAGGCTTAACTAAATTAAAGTGAATCATTCAATCAAAAAAATAATATTAAGTATTGTTGTATTCTTTAAGTGATTTACAACTTCAATTGCATATTTATGTCATTTTAGAATGTTTATTACTTTTGCAAAGTGTTTGCTAACATTTGACATAAGATATTCGTGCATCGCACGAACGTAGAGACTAGTATTACTAATATTAGCCAATTAGCTATTTGTAGTAAAAAAAAATTTCAAATTTTTTCTTTTTTTTTAGTGGTTGTTATTAGAATAGATTAGGTACATGTTAAGGATCTTGAATCTCAATTTTGGGATGACTTGGTAGAGTTTTAAGGCGATTTGAATTGAAAATTCGAAGTGAAATATGAACATGAAATAAATGATATATGTATCACATATGTATCATATTAGTATCAAACGTGTATCACATATATATCCATGTATAACTCTGTATGAGATACATGCGTGATACATGTTTAATATATGTATCACAGAAGAATTTATTGAGCTCAATTTTAACTGCGAATTTTGTTTCCAAATCAGTCTAAATAACCTCCAATCTTCCTCAAATTTCGTATGTTGACTCATCTATATGTTTTCAATGAATTTCAACCATACCCATTCAAAAAGGTCCTTTTTTGCTTAGATTTTTGGAATCTTGTATATATATTTTTCTGTATTTCATCACCCGATTTGCTACCTCATCCATGAAATTTTCTTTTCGTCTCACATTTAATGTTACTAATTACGCTTAAAAATATGGAAGGAGATCTTTGCGTGTGATCTTGGAGAGAAAGAACCTTATTTATATGGGTTTTTAATATATGTGCTTGGTTAGTTTTAGTAAGTCTATAATTGATGGCTCGAGGTTGATAAATTTGAACTTATTTGGGATATTTTTGTAAGATTTCCTATTTATATCTTACCATGGCAATGAGCTGAAAAAGAAAAAGAGAAAACTATTCAGTTTGGCCTTCAGAGCACAAATGCCATGTATATAATCACATTCAT
The DNA here is from genome assembly GCF_001879085.1 of Nicotiana attenuata. Classification (NCBI taxonomy): domain Eukaryota; kingdom Viridiplantae; phylum Streptophyta; class Magnoliopsida; order Solanales; family Solanaceae; genus Nicotiana; species Nicotiana attenuata. The sequence goes on from NW_017670298.1 coordinate 24,471, forward strand.
AAAATATTAGTAATATTAGTCAATTAGTCGTATGATTGCTATTAATATTAGCCCTTTTTTAATTACCAACAAGCGTTGAGCGCTAATTTCTTCTCTTTCCTTCCTCTGTCTCTTCCCTCCACCTTCGATCCACCATAAACAAATCTGTCACGATTAATTGCCATTTTGATTTCATGCTTCTTCAATTTTGTGATCCCATCAAAATCTTTTTCTCCATTATAAGCTTTCTTTAAGTACTGTTTTATGCTTCCTGTCAACAGCTTCACCGTACGAGTTATTAAATTTCGGAGCAAAGTGGCGAGTAAAATATTTGACACGAATATAATGTTCAAACAACTGTTTTATTTTAGAGCAAGAAAACTCTGACTGGGAAATAGTGTCCAAGTTGTGGGCCATTATTTTTTTCATCTTAATTAGGCTTCAAGTGCCATGACTGCAACATTTGGATGGGATGCTGAGGAAATTATTAACTTTATATAAAACTTATTGAAGAAATTTGGAGCTTAGCCTAAAAAATTTTAAAATCGCTTAATTGTAATTTGTTTCAATTGGGTTTTATTGGATTATATTGAAAATATCTGAAAGAGCTTGAATCTTAATTTTGGGATGATTTGGAGATTTGAAGTACTTTGAATTGAAACTTGAGCTGTGTATCTCCCTGTGTATCCCTCCTGTATTATTTGTGTATCACATATGTATCAAATGTGTGTCTTTTATGTATCCCATGTATATTCATGCGTTCTTGTGTGCGAGACACATATGAGATGCATGTGTTATAGAGAAATTTTTTAAACTCGATTTTAACTACAAATTTTAAATCCAAACCAGTCTACATCACCTCCAATCTTCCTCAAATTTTATAGCATCATCTATGTGTTTTTACTAAATTTCAACCATACTCATTGAAAAAACTCTCCTTTGTGTTTTTTAAAATATTACTGTATATATTATTTGTGTCACGATCCGAAATCCCAACCAAAGGGTCGTGATGGCGCCTAAACCTACTTGCGAGGCAAGCTAACACTTAGCAATAACAAATGGAATAAAACTAAATATTTAGCAGCGTAATATCATAAATATAGAATAAAAGCTCCGACATTTCATAATAAGTCAAAAATCTATACAATTGTCAAAATAATTTCTCAAGACGGGTGTCACTTAGTACATGAGCTCTAAAGAGTGCTAAATACGAAGTCTGAAATAAGTACAATACTATCTAATACAAATAAACTGTAATAAAGATAATGAAAGTGAATCCAAGCCTGTGAATGGATATACAACACTACCTCGAGTCTCCCAAGTATCCAAGCTAAGCACCTCTTGGGACTCTGCCGGTACCAACACTTGAAGCTGTACAAGGAGTGCAGAAGTATAGTATGAGTACAACAAATCTAATGTACTCTATAAGTATCGAGCCTAACCTCGACGAGATAATGATGTGATTATGGCAAGACACTTACTTCATAAACCTGTGCAGTTAATAAACCAGAAAAATAGCAAGAGAAGTAATAAGAATACATACGAGAACTAGTAAAATGAATAACTAAAAGAAATAAAGATCACGTCTCTCAAATAAAACAATCAAACCTTTCTCAACAACTCAAATCAAGGAGAAAAATGATAACTGTGAAACAACATGGCCAAATCCACAAGGGAAGACAATATCATAAATCAAACACAAGAATTCATTCCATATTTATTATGGCAAATAATCCGATCCAACACAAGACTGTTGCTACGAGCAATCCGATCTAATGACCAAATTGTTGCAGCGAGCAACCCGATCCTATTATAACAATGTTACAACGAGCAACATAATCCAACATACCATTTCATATGAAAACACCTAACAAGCAACAAACATGGCAAAATGCGTAATATAATATCAAAGAGAAGAAATAAGCATAATTCATTAAGGAAAGTACGAACATGATCAAGGTGTGATAGTCAATTCAATATTCCAAGAGTCAATCTTACTCATATATCTCAACAAGAGCCCAAAACATGGCCACTAACATGTGAATAGTCAAATAATCTCACATTCCAATCATAGCATAAGAGATTAAAACCTGCAATAAGCAAAGACATGAATAGTATTAATTCTACCTGCTTTAAACCATGACAAACGTATACACACTCGTCATCATGCATATGCGCCGCCCTCAATACATTTGTCACATAGCGTATTCATACGTTATACATATGCGTGCATCATGCCTATAAATCATCTCTTGTATTCATGCATACATCGCTACATGGTTATTTCTCTACCCATATGCTTTATCTATGTTTATCTCTTATTCTATGCATATATTCCTGTATATGATTCTCTTATATGGACTAAGATTATGGCACGTGAGTTATCCATGCAGTTGAGATGATTTTGGCACAAGATCTTTGTCGTGAGTTAATGTGATATTGGTATTGTTATGGCATTGTCCTAGTGATATGATTATGGTATGTGAATTTTCCGTATAAGTGGTATGATTATGGCACGTGAGTTGTCGTGCGAGTGATATTTACTATATGATACATGATTTAGCCATAGAGTTATTACACGCTAGGATTTGGATTCGTTCCTCTAGAGTCAGTTAATCACTCATTCTACATTTGGCCCTAAGAGCGTTGGTACATAAATTTATACTGGGTACATGAAATTGTACAAGGCACATGGATTTGTGTTGGATGCTTCCATTTTCACGGTTTTTTTAGAGATTGAGACTTGTGTTGGCACATGTATGTGTACCGGGTGATAATAAAAAGTTGAGCCTTGAGCATGCATTGATATCCTAGACTCGTGTAGAAATATTCATACATATCATTAATATATGCACATTCATACATCCTTCGTATGCATGAGACTTGTTAGCGCATTGTGGACACTTGATTGTCAGATTTGATGTATACATAGAGTCTTATCGTGCATTGACACTTATACTGATGTTGGAGCATTCATATAACTGTTATTTAAGATTTACTGGGAAAATGAATTTTTATCCTGCATGGACCCTTTGGGATCATATAAAAGTACCTACTAAGGCTATCTGGTGCAATGATATTGTTATGCGGATTTGGGGTATTTGTACATGCTTTGATTGGATTATTTAGAAAGCATGCTTGTTGCATTCTTCTTGAATTGTGCACCTTATTATTGATATTTGTCACGACCCAATTCTCATACCCGGTCGTGACGACGCCTCTCGTGAAGACAAGGCCAGCCAACTAACCCAAATCCTTTCACTAACAATTATTAAACATAAATGAATAGAAGATACAACTTAATGGCATTAGAAATTGTCAATTACTACCCGACCGGAGTGTCACAAGTCACGAGCATCTAAGGAAACCTTAAACAACTACTGGCCAATAAATATATACAAGTAAAATTTCTGGAAAACAAAAGACAACATCCGGTGCCGCGAATGCTAGCGGTCACCTTGCTCAGCTACAATATCAATACCTTCAATCCGCTAATAACCCGCTACCGGGTGAACGATACCTGCAACTGCACGCGAGGTGCAGGGAGTAAAGTGAGTACTTCCAACTCAGTGAGTAATAAACATATATAATGGCTGAAAGTAAGAAATTCCGAAATATTACAATATAAAGCTATAATCAGCGATTCAGCACATAAAACGGTGGAACAACAACAATACCAGGACAAGTAAGACAAATAGGTATAAATGCATGAATGCAATGCAATGCACATGACCGCTGCGGCGCGCAGCCCGATCCATTTGGGTACCCGCGCTCACTGTGGGGGTTCAGACTCCGGAGGGGCTCCTACAGCCCAAGCGCAATATCATCGTAGCATTCGCTCCGGCGTGCAGCCCGATCCACACTCAGTCCAGATATATATATGCATGCAAGCCACTCGGGCACAGTCAAATTGTTCATTTTTAGTTTCAATTATTAGGAATTATAGAGCTAAGTGTTTAAACCTTTATTTATTTACTAAACATTTCGAGGCAGTGTCTAACTCAGGAATGATATCATGAAATATGCTAAGCATCATGGAAGCAGTGATAAGGATCCCTGAAGGATGCAAATGATAGGCACAAAGCCCCAAACATATTCATAAAATCCAAGTAGGATGATTACCAAACAATTTCTAGTCAAGAACCCAGTACGAACATCAATCGGAACGGACTAGGTCACAATCCCCAGTCACAATCGACCCCGCACTCGTCATAGAGTACGTGTATCGCCTCAATATAGCGTCACAATGTGATATGCCGGGGTTTCAAACCCTCAGGTCATCATCTACATCTATTACTTACCTTAAGCCGGCCACAAGTGTAGCTCGCTATGCCTTTGCCTTTCGAATCAACCTCTTCGCACGCTGAATCTAATTAAAACCACAACGAATACATTACAATAGGCTAAAGAAACATAACCCAATCGAAAAGACTCGAAAAATACCAAAATTCACTAAGTTGGCAAAACCCGAGCCCCGGGCCCACTTCTCGAAAAATTACGAAATTTACATCACCGGATTCCTCGTCTCGCCACGAGTCCGTACATATCAAGTTTTCCAAAATCGGAGTTAAAATGCTCTTTCAAATCCCAAATTTTCATTTAAAAAACCAAGCCCTAGTTCTTCCAATTTTTACCCAAATTTCCAAGAATTAAAGGTTGATTCTTCAAAAAAAAATGACGTTTCTAGGTCACGAGACTTACCTCCAATCGATTCCCGTCAAAATCCTCTTCAATTTCTACCAAAAAGCTCTTAAGGTGGTCAACAATGGAGGAAATAATGAATGGGGTCGCGGATGAAATAATATAAAAGGCCCCTCTGGACGCTCAGGTTTTACCTTACGCAAATGCGGTCAACACCCCCGCGTTCGCAATGAACAAATTCCGTTGACCACGAATTACCTCTACGCGAACGCGACTCCAGGTCCACGAACACGATGCTCCAGCTCATCCTCTTACGCGAACGCGTTCAACCAACCGCGAACGCGATGCACAAACCAGGCAGGGCCCCAGGCCCCTTCTACGCGAACGCAAAGCAGCCCTCGTGAACGCGATGGTCTGCACAACTCCTCATCGCGAACGCGCTCCTAAGGCTGCGAACGCGAAGGTCTGCAACAGCTGGGCAAAAATCTGCAATAACTTCCAAGTTCAAAACCTCCGTTAAGCCCTCCGAAATTACCCCGAGGTCCCCGGGACCTCAACCTAAGGCACCAACATGTCCCAAAACATCATCCAAACTTGTTCCAATCATCAAAACANCACATAACCGTGCAATCAGCTAATCAACAGCAAACCTCCCCAACTTGGCTCGAAGCCATATATCAAGACACACTTAACAACTCATAACACTTTTACTCTAATGATGCCACAATGTCATAGTGAGATTAAACTCAAATCATCTACAAGTTTGTGAAAACACAGATCATCTAGTACTGAAATCCTCTACAACCCTCGCATTTATCCCCACATCAACTGAGTCCACTCTCTTAAGCGACCCGAATTTTTAAATTTCAACACATACCCTTCAATTACACATGAGATCTTCTAACATACACGTAAGGACCATACCACTCAAGAACACTCCGCAGGAGATTACCCCTGCTTCGCCTCAATTTAGTACTTCAGCATACCTTTCACCATCATATACGTTACTCAGTCATTAGTCTTCCTGAGTCTGAACTCATACCGCCGCATGCAATGCACTTCACTTCCCAACTAGGAGGTACGACAATGTTCTTCACGCGCCCATAATTCGGGCTACACATCAATCCACAATAGGAGTCGAATCACTTAACAGTTCATCTATTATCCTGCAGACTTCTTCGTCACTACCAAGTCATATAATTACATCTCGCAGTACTAACATACTCATAACATGAATACCAAACCGCCATTCCGGCTAATAGGGGCAATACTGAACATATAAGTTCAAAACACTTGCTCACAATATCAGCACCTTGGTGCTCAAGCCATAGGTAAGGATCCGGCCTCAAGTCCTCCAGACTGGCCCAACATACTCACAAAGATTACATCTCGCCCCTCGATCGGGGAATCACAAACCATCAAGGCACATATAATACTGAGCGCTCACATCCGCATACAGACGTGTGGAAGGAATTTCAAGAGTTATATCTCAAGCTGAATCAAGTACGCACGATAAGAATTCCAAGAATGGGAAGTTTTCCTAAAGGTTCTGCAGCCTCTCGAGGATAAATACAGACGTCTCCGTACCGATCCGCGAGACTCTACTAAACCTGCTCATGACTCGTGAGACCTAGTAACCTAGGCTCTGATACCAACTTGTCACGACCCAATTCCCACACCCGGTCGTGATGGCGCCTCTCGTGAAGACAAGGCCAGCCAACTAACCCAAATCCTTTCACTAACAATTATTAAACATAAATGAATAGAAGATACAACTTAATGGCATTAGAAATTGTTAATTACTACCCGACCGGGGTGTCACAAGTCACGAGCATCTAAGGAAACCTTAACACAACTACAGGCCAATAAATATATACAAGTAAAATTTCTAGAAAACAAAAGACAACATCCAGTGCCGCGAACGCTGACGGTCACCTTGCTCAGCTACAATATCAATACCTTCAATCCGCTAATAACCCACTACCGGGTGAACGTTACCTGCAACTGCACGCGAGGTGCAGGGAGTAAAGTGAGTAATTCCAACTCAGTGAGTAATAAACATATATAATGGCTGAAAGTAAGAAATTCCGAAATATTACAATATAAAGCTATAATCAGCGATTCAGTACATAAAACGGTGGAACAACAACAATACCAGGACAAGTAAGACAAATAGGTATAAATGCATGAATGCAATGCAATGCACATGACCGCTGCGGCGCGCAGCCCGATCCATTTGGGTACCCGTGCTCACTGTGGGGGTTCAGACTCCGGAGGGGCTCCTACAGCCCAAGCGCAATATCATCGTAGCATTCGCTGTGGCGTGCAGCCCGATCCACACTCAGTCCAGATATATATATGCATGCAAGCCACTCGGGCACAGTCAAATTGTTCATTTTTAGATTCAATTATTAGGAGTTATAGAGCTAAGTGTTTAAACCTTTATTTATTTACTAAACATTTCGAGGCAATGTCTAACTCAGGACTGATATCATGAAATATGCTAAGCATCATGGAAGCAGTGATATGGATCCCTGAAGGATACAAATGATAGGCACAAAGCCCCAAACATATTCATAAAATTCAAGTAGGATGATTACCAAACAATTTCTAGTCAAGCACATAGTACGAACATCAATCGGAACGGACTAGGTCACAATCCCCAGTCACAATCGACCCCGCACTTGTCATAGTTACGTGTCTCGCCTCAATATATCGTCACAATGTGATATACCGGGGTTTCAAACCCTCAGGTCATCATCTACATCTATTACTCACCTCAAGCCGGCCACAAGTCTAGCTCGCTATGCCTTTGCCTTTCGAATCAACCTCTTCGCACGCCGAATCTGATTAAAACCACAACGAATACATTACAATAGGCTAAAGAAACATAACCCAATCGAAAAGACTCGAAAAACACCAAAATTCACTAAGTTGGCAAAACCCGAGCCCCGGGCCCACTTCTCGAAAAATTACGAAATTTACATCACTGGATTCCTCGTCTCCCCACGAGTCTACACATACCAATTTTACCAGAATCGGAGTTCAAATGCCCTTTCAAAATCCGTTTTCATCACAACTTTTCAAGCCCTAGCTTGACCCGTTTTTTATGAATTTTCCACAATTTACATGTAATTTCTACCATAAACTCGAATATTTAGACCAAGGAACTTACCTCCAATTGATTCTCAGTCAACGCCCTCGAAAATTCTCGCTCAAAGCTCTCAAAATCGCTTTAAAATGGTGGGAAACCAACTCTTGTTCGCGAATGAAAACAATATAAAAGAAAACCCTTCTGTAACAGTTGTTTTCGCTTCTGCGACAATTTCACCGCTTCTGCGGTTTCCGCTTCTGCGGCCTACTCACCGCATCTGCGGTTTTCCTTCAAGTCGCCCAGGACCGCTTCTGCGGTCCCAAAACCGTTTCTGCGGTGACCGCTTTTGCGGAACTTCGTCCGCTTCTGCGAAAAGCCCTGGTCCCTCAAGGACCGCTTCTGCGACCAATACGCCACATCTGCGGAACCGCTTATGCGGTCCCTTTTCCGCAGATGTGGAAATGACAGAACCAGCAACTTCAAACCTGCAACAACTCCGAATTCTCCGATTAACCACCCGAATTCACCCGGAGGCCCCCGGGACCTCAACCAAAAACACCAATACATCCTAAAACCTCATTCAAACTTGTTCCCATCATCAAACCACATCAAACAACGCTAAAGCCATCAAATCACATTGAATTCAAGCCTAAGTTTCTTAAAAACTTCCGAATTACGCATTCGATCAAAAACCCGACCAAAACACCTCCGAATGACCTGAAATTTTGCACACATATCCAAAATCACCTAACGAAGTTACAACAACTCTCGGAATTCCATTCCAACCCCCGGATCAAATTCTCACCCATCCACCGGAATTGCCCAAAATAGTAACCTTGCCAATTCAAGCCTAATTCTACACCGGGCCTCCAAAATCAATTCCGATCGCACTCCCAAGTCACAAATCATCCCCCGAAGCTAACCGAATCACCAGAAATCACATCCGAGCCTTCTAACTCATAAGTCAATGTCCGGTTGACCTTTCCAACTTAAGCCTTCCTTAAAGAGACTAAGTGTCTCATTTCCTATCCAAACCAATTCAATTCAACTATAACTCACTCGTTGCTGATAATGAAACATGAAGAAGCAGTAAATGGGGGAAACGGGGCTGTAATACATGAGACGACGGGTCGGGTCGTCACAATATTCGATGATGGCTAATTCTTGGATATTTCTCTATTTTTATATATGTTATTAAGCTGCACAGGTTATGTAAACTTAGTATCTATTTACTAAACCTCGCTACTATTTCATTGAGATTAGTCTTGATACTTATTAAGTACATGAGATTAGTTGCACTAATACTACACTTTTGTACCTTGCGTGCAGATCTTGGAGCTGAGCTGTTGTGGAAGAAGGCTAGCGTAGAAGATGTGCCGGTGTTCCAGGTGCAAGCTACTTTGTTCATAGTAGTCTAGGACTTGTATTTTCCAAACAATAATATAATCTTTCTTCATATTAGTATTTTGTTCCTATTCTTAGTCGCTCATGATTTATACTACTAGTCCTTGGGATAGTTGTATTGATTTTCGAATTATTATTCTATTATTTACTTGATGAATTTCCGTTCGAGTTGTGCTATATGATGGTTGGCTTATCTGCAGGGTTGTGTTAGGTGACATCACAACTTGGTAATTTTTTGGATTGTAACAATCCATTTGCTTATCATTTATTTAAACTCATAGAACTAATTGATCCTTGCCCTCTGATGTTCTGCAAAAAATGCATATATTTACCCATTGTTATCTCATATTCTAGTACTTTTAATTGCCATTTGAGTATTAGTTATATTATTTTGTGCTTAATATTATATTTTAACTGTGTAGGAAAAGCAGTGTGGATATGAAGAGATTTGGAGCAAAATTGAATAAAACGCGAAAGAAAAAGAAAGAAAATTAAAATAATAAAAAATAGGGGGGACACCCTTTGTCTTTTTGTCCCCCCAAGTGGAAGATAAAAAAATAAGGAAATACAATTCAAAGCAAACCAGGAAGTTGAACGTAAAATTGCAATTAGCTACTGCTTTCCGCGCAGGGCCAGCGCTAGGCGCTGCCCTGGACGCCGATAACGGGAAACTTTTCCTATTTCGTCCGGGACAATGTTATTTCGGCCCTACACGGTTTCAACTCATATAAAAGGGGTCCTAAACCTAATTTGGAGGAGGCTAACATACATTGCAGAAGAATACAAGGGGAGGAACAAAAACCACGCTTGGAGGAGGCTTCTAACTAGTTTTTCTTCTCTTCTCTTTCTTTAATCTCATAGTTTATTAGTTCTAGAGTTTTGGGTGCTACATGAACGTTGTTGTAGTTTGAAGCTTGAATTGTTCTTATTATTTTATCATATTGGTTTATTTATTCAATCTTGCACTTAATTATTTGATTGCTTGAACACCAATTGAATACTATCTACGAATCTAGGATTGAACTCGGGAGAGGGAATTCTAGATTGCATATAAGATTGAGTAGAGCAAGATCTTAACTCTGAGGGGGGGCGGATTTGCGGTTAGGATAGGAATATACCTAATCGCCTTGCTTGGTTACTATACAGGAATTATTAATGCGTTCTTGTTAATTCTAATTCCATAGGAATATAGGCGTTAGATTAGCTTGAATAGGCGAGTTGTACTTCGGGAGAAGGCTACGAGCAATATTAACCCCGTCAACCAATAAACCAGATAAATTAATTAGACGCTTTAAGTGAAAAACTCAACGGTATTGTTAGCTAACCCATAGCTCTAGAATATTCACTCACATTGAATTCGTCTTTAAGCTTGTCGTTGTTTTCTTTAATTTCTTAATTTGTTACCCTAGATTAATTTTAGTTAAATATTCATACTTTAGGATTCTCTTGAATAGAGAAATTGTTTGGGTTTAATTTAGTTGATAGTTAATCACAAGTCCATGTGGGTACGATATCTGGACTTACAATCCTATACTACTTGTCGACCATGTATACTTGCGTATGCGTTTGGGAGCAACAAGTTTTTGGCGCCGTTGCCGGGGACTTAGAAATTAACTAGCCTACTAGATTAGATTTTTACTCTTTGTCTATTCAAGTTTTTAAATTTTTATCTTAGTTTAATATTTACTATCTTTATTGATATGGCATCTTGGAATGATAATTGGTCGAATATTGGTTATTCTTATTTTGGTGATCCATGTCCATATTGTGGAGGGCCACACTTGTGGCAAAATTGTGAATCTCAATCTTATGGGTGAAATATTTGTAATATGTGTGGTGGTCAAGGTGGCCATTAGGATGGTTGTCCTAATTCTTTTCATCCTTTTCTGAGCCCCTTTTATGATCTTTCTAATAGTGTTTGTGAGTTTGATTGGGGCAATGAAGTACAGGATATGGAACGTGATGCATATATTAGGGATATTCTGAGGCAAGTAGCAGAGCAACAGGATGAACTCAAAAAAGATATGAAAAGAATTAGTGCAGCAATCATGAGAATGAAGGCCGAGGCAGAGAAAATGGCTGAAGAGAGCGAGTTTCCACCTGAAGATAATTTAGAAGAAACAGATATAGTGAGCCAATCTTGGCTAGAGGAACAAGCTCAACTGATAAAATCTCATGAGTATCTTTGTGATGGTCTTTCAAATATGACAGAACAACTGATAGAAAGAAGAACTGATCTTAGACAAGAGATCGACCAATTTGGCAGCTCTATTCGTGACTTGGATGCAGAATTGAGTGCAAAGGTTGATGCGTGTAACGTCCAACAATTTAGTGATGAGTTGTGTGAAGTTGAAAAAGATCTTCTAGGCCAAATTGAGGAGCTAAGACGAGAATACCAATTATCAGACCATGTTCTTGTGGATGATGCTAAGGTTGAGGCGACTGATGCCCTACAACTAATTTTTGTGGATACTGGCCAGCTTGTGGAGCAGAAAGAGGAATTCCAACTATTCGACCAAAATATTATTAATGATGCCAAGGTTGACGAAGCATGCAAAATTGAGGATGTAAAAAATAATGTAATTTTGGAGTTGGAGCGTATTGGACCTTATTCTAAACACTTTTCAACATTGTATTTGGTTGGTGACATGGGAATTGATCCAGTCGAGTATATGGAGGAGTCAATGGATGAGGAACAAAGTGTTTATATTCTGAAATTTGCTATACCGAGGAGGCAAAACGACATCCCGCACTTAAGGGCCAAGAAGTGCAAGATGCGATATCTATTGCTTGGTTCCTTTATTTTTATACCACCGCCCCATGAACGTGACAGAAAAAATGATGCAAAATTGAGGGCGCAATTCGAATCCTCAAAGTGGAAGGAAAAGTGACGAAAGTTATGGCGTCGTGCCGCGACGTTAAATCAAGCGCTTGTTGGGAGGCAACCCAATTTTATTTTTTTTACTTTTGTTTATTTTTTTTATTGTGTTATTTTTTGTAGTTTTTGTATTTTGTAGAAGTACGAGCATGGAGTCAAAGCCAATAAGCATGTGCAAAAGCGTGCATGTGGTTGAAACTAAGTGTGGGGTGCCCATACAAAGGACTATACCTGGGAGAAGTCTGAGTATCCCGTGAGCTGCTAATTTTTCGGCCTTTGGCCTACCAGGGAGTCTCTTTTACCCTATTGTTATGTTCAGTGTGCATTGAGGACATTGCACAATTTTAAGTGTGGGATGAGGAGATTGTCTGGGTAATTTTTTATGTTATCTTAGCTTAGTTGTGGTACTCGTTCTTAGTGTAGAAGTTTTTGTTAAATATAAAAATGAAAAAAAATCAGAAAATTGCGACTTTTCCTGATGATGGATTTTGTGGATAGCTTTCTTGAGGGATTAAGGTCAAATAAAAAATAATCAAAAATATTTTATTTTTGTTTCTAGTTAGTTTTAGTTAGACAATAATCCCCTGTGGTTTTTCTTTGTGCATCGGTTCTTTTCCATGGGATGCAACTTGAACCGGGTAATTTATTTTATTTTTTGGGATTAACTTTTTTTTTTCTTTATTTTAGGAGTAGAAAAAGAGGGAAAAGAAAAAAAAACCTTTGTGACTTGTTTGATACTAGCATATTTAGGCCTGAGCTTGAGTAGTACTTTCCTCTGAGTGCTTGAGTAATGAATAAAATAGCAGACTTTCTGACACCTAAGCTCAGGGTTGTGACTCTATATATAGCTTATTCTTATTTTGTCGTTCGCTATGACCCTGTCTGTCTTAGAGTACAATCGATCCATCTTGATTGATACTTGTGCCATGTGGGGTGAGGATTTATTACATATATTCCATGTTTTGCATCTTAGTCTAGAACTTGCCTTGCATGTTATTGAAGCGAAATAAAAGTGTTGCTCTGTGAGAAGATGATAATAGGCTTTCTTTGATATGTCTTGTGAATTTTAGCCTTTTCAGATATTGTACCACTAGATAGCCCTTTGAGCCTGTAGCCTTTTGTTTGGAAGCCGTATTTTTGCCTTGATCCTTTTGTTTGAATCCCTAATTTTTGCACCATGCTTCCTTGAGCACTGTTGCTTAGACCGTAATATTAATTGATAAATTTAAAGAATGGGATGATTAAGTGAAAAATGGTGACCAACGATAGCTGAAAGGTGATGAAAAGGCCTTCTTGAAAAGAATGTTATATGAAAGAAAAAAAAGTGAATGAGAAAAAAAATTTGCTTTGAAAAAATGAAACGCTCTTGATATGAGGGAAATACTTGTGAAACAATAGATGAAGAGAGGACTGAAAAATAAAAGTGAAGAGATGAAAATAATGGGTGATGAAGTCTAAAAATGCAAAGTGCTTAGGGAAGTGTAAGTCACTATTATATAACTCTCCTACTCGTCCCTTAGCCAACATTACAACTCGTTAAAGTCCTATTTGATTCTATTCGAGCACACTTAATTAGTAGAGATGTACATAATGGGCAAGCCTATGGTTCTATTTGCATACATGTGAATTCGTTGTGAGTGCGAGAGTTGTTCTTTGATGCTAAGTCCTTAAATTATATTCATTCTTTGATTTGAGAGTATGGACTATTTATTCTTGTGAGGGTACTTGTTTCATGATAGATAGGTGATGTTATTAGCTTTATTTGACAGAATAGGTGAGCGAGATTAAATTTGGTGAGTTAGAGTCTCTCTCTGGGGTTAGGAGGTTAGAAGTTTGTTGTTTGTTTGTGACTTGTATATCTTGCACGATGATAAGGAAGTGTATATCAGATGGTTTGAGTTGCTATATGGCCTCATTGTAAGTATCAACCAAAGTGGTGGTGTTTCTAGGCTTGATTTATTGAGAGTGGTTTTAATGCTTACTCGAGGACGAGCAAGAGTCTGAGTGTGGGGTGTTGATGTTCAGCAAAAAATGCATATATTTACCCATTGTTATCTCATATTCTAGTACTTTTAATTGCCATTTGAGTATTAGTTATATTATTTTGTGCTTAATATTATATTTTAACTGTGTAGGAAAAGAAGTGTGGATATGAAGAGATTTGGAGCAAAATTGAATAAAACGCGAAAGAAAAAGAAAAAAAATTAAAATAATAAAAAATAGGGGGAACACCCTCTGTCTTTTTGTCCCCCCAAGTGGAAGACAAAAAAATAAGGAAATACAATTCAAAGCAAACCAGGAAGTTGAACGTAAAATTGCAATTAGCTACTGTACGCCGATGACGGGAAACTTTACCTATTTCTTCTGGGACAATATTATTTCGGCTCTACACGGTTTCAACTCGTATAAAAGGGATCCTAAACCTAATTTGGAGGAGGCTAACATACATTGAAGAAGAATACAAGGGGAGGAACAAAAACCACGCTTGGAGGAGGCTTCTAACTAGTTTTTCTTCTCTTCTCTTTCTTTAATCTCATAGTTTATTAGTTCTAGAGTTTTGGGTGCTACATGAACGTTGTAGTTTGAAGCTTGAATTGTTCTTATTATTTTATCATATTGGTTTATTTATTCAATCTTGCGCTTAATTATTTGATTGCTTGAACACCAATTGAATACTATCTACGAATCTAGGATTGAACTCGGGAGAGGGAATTCTAGATTGCATATAAGATTGAGTAGAGCAAGATCTTAACTCTGGGGGGGGGGGGGGGGTATTTGCGGTTAGGATAGGAATATACCTAATCGCCTTGCTTGGTTACTATACAGGAATTATTAATGTGTTCTTGTTAATTCTAATTCCATAGGAATATAGGCGTTAGATTAGCTTGAATAGGTGAGTTGTACTTCGGGAGAAGGCTACGAGCAACATTAACCCTGTCAACCAATAAACCAGATAAATTAATTAGACGCTTTAAGTGGAAAACTCAACGGGATTGTTAGCTAACCCATTTTTAGAATATTCACTCACATCGAATTCGTCTTTAAGCTTGTCGTTGGTTTCTTTAATTTCTTAATTTGTTACCCTAGATTAATTTTAGTTAAATATTCATACTTTAGGATTCGCTCGAATAGATTAATTGTTTGGGTTTAATTTAGTTGATAGTTAATCACAAATCCCTGTGGATACGATACCTGGACTTACAATCCTATACTACTTGTCCACTACGTATACTTGCGTGTGCGTTTGGGAGCAACACCCTCAGATTGATATTGGATTGAAAATATCTATATTTGCTTAGAAATATCCTAAATTGTATTTGAGCGTCGATCACCTTCACAAATATCGGAATTATTAGAAGAACCATCTAACTCTTCTTCACCATCTTCATCCTGCTCAACAGCTTCAACATCTTCATCATCTTGTGTTCATCATCTTCATCCTGCCAAGAAGTATTTACGTTGATACTTTTAATTAATTAAATGACTGCAAAGAAGTATTCATACTTAGCACACCGGCATAATCAGTAGTTGTCAATAGACTCGTATGTGGTAGAGTAATAAAATGTGATCTTCAGTGGACCTATAAGGGACTTACAATATGTATATAAGCTCAAGTTGTTCGATGGACTAATTAAGGCCCCGTTTGACCATGAGTTTTGCCAAAATAAATTTGGGATTTATTTTCAAAACTCATGTTTGGCCATAAATTTTGCCCTCATTTTGGCCAAATCCCAAATCCCAAATCCCAAGAGCTGATTTTGGGCCAAAATCCCAAAACTTGGGAATTATATACGTGTTTTTCCAAAATAAAGTTGAAAAATATGTTTTGAAAACATATGTCCAAACACATTTTCATCTTCAAACCAAACTTCACCCAAAATTTCTACTAAAAATAAATTTTTTTTATTAAAGTTTATAGTATTCCTGCTGGCATGCAATGAAGGCTTTGGATTACCTTTTCCACTAGCACGCTTTGAAGCCTCAGAATTTCCTATCCTACAGGCAGGCTTGAAGCCTCAACATCTTCACCAACTTCACTTTTGTTGCATGTTGATGGATCTTTTTGGATCATAAGGCTTATTGGTTACCCAGATTTTCTTCGGTATATTTTCTATATACAAAAACTAATTTTACAATTAAAAATTGAAACATAAATTTAGAAAAACAAAAAAAATCAGTTCCACCCACCAACTAAAAAAATGACATTAATCGACCATAGGTTTCTTAATAGAAGAGAAAAAATTCAAAATATTTTTAGTTAAATCAATTTTTTCGGTGGTCAGGTGGCAATTTCTCTCTACTAACTTGTACTTAGAACCTTAAGCCACAAATTTAACAGATAGGCTAAGGCCTTAATTGCCAATAAATCTTAGCCACTACACTAAAGTCGTCTTCTATTACCACCAACGATTGCGGTAAGGTGGATAAGATTCCTCCACTCTTAGTTAGGGGTTTCGAGTTAGAGCTTTGGATACGAAAAAAACCTAGTGGATAGCACTTTTCTCTTTAATAGACTTACGTGACGCGAATCTAAATTAGTTGGAGTTTCAATACAAATACCGGCCAATGGGTTGGAACAGAAAAAAAAATGTTGCCTATTTTCTTTTTGATGAAGATTACTGTGGCTTATGACTAATTCTTCTCGATTTGAAAGAGTAACTAAACGTTCCATCGAGTGAAACCGATTTAGAAATCAGATGTTCCTATGTACTGAGTTATCAGATAGAAACTTTTTCTAATACAAAATGGGCAGACAACTTTCCAGTTTGGGGGCCAAGAATGGATATAGACATTTTTTAATAGCTTATTGTCCGAAAACTATTTTTGTCACATTAAAGTGAATAATTCTTGCCCACGATATATCACATTAAAGTAATTTAACATTATTCATTATAATATTAAATTCACCTTGGTGGATAGGTTGTCTGTTATAGTGGATAAAATTTAATGATTTTACTATTATAGTGAGTAAAGTTCACTTACATTAATATAATAAAAAATAATTTCTTGATTTTTCTGTTCTATTTTAAAATTAATAATAATTTTATTCTCGTAATAGGTAAAGTTCAGATATTTTAGTGTGACATAAATATTTTATAACTTTATTATTATAGTAAATAGAGTTCAGTCACCATACATAAAATTAATCCTCCAATTTAATCAAGGTATTAAATGTTTGTTCTATTATACAAAAAAAAAAAAAAAAAAAATAGTATTTTCACTTCGTTCAGATTATAATTGTATCCTGAATTCTTCTGCTTTTTCAGTATAATCTCTATTATGGTCTCCATCGTCATCTCTATTTTCTTTATCATTCTTCTGCTTCTCCTCTTTGGGTTTGGTAAAATATACATTCATCCAGAAAGAAAATATTCTCTAGCCTAAAGGAAAGAGAAACAACGAGGGTGAAAGGTGTGGTATTACTACTAATCTTGATGTTTTGAAACCCAGTCAAAAAAATATATAAAGTCCATAAAGAAAAATGAGGTCAATGAAATTCAAACGTAAGCTAAAGATGGAAAAGAGACGTATGGAGTTCCAATTAATTTTTGTATGACATTATTGGATTTATTTTTTATAAAGTAAGAAAACATATCTTGTCTTCATTTTCAAAATAATAATATCTTGACTTGATGCAAAATGGAATTTCCCGTTCATTGAATAGGTAAAGAGAACATTTTTTTTCCAACCTCAAAAAGTAAAAGATTTATGTATCAAGCGCGAAAAAACTTTTACCTTACAGTAATTTACTCATTAATTTATGTGAGTGAGCGAGGGACTAGACCTTTTAACAATTTTGTATCGTTATGTGGCACCTGTAGATAATCTTATTTATTTTGTAAATTATCATACAACGAATATACCAATGAATTCACATTAAGTCCAATATTTCTTTCTTAGAATATAGTGCAAGTCTTCCACAAGTTACAATTTAGTTTTAAAAGAGCCACATCGCGACATGCATATTGACTTCATAATATTAAAAAAACAAGTAGAAAAATACAAGAAAATAAAACTCTGACAAAATTGAAAATAGGTGCTCCATTGTTTAAGCTAATCAACTTCAATTATTTAGCTTAATCACTGTCACAATTATATCATTGCTTGTGTGTTGTGACTCAGTTAGATACTGAAACCACACAATATTTAATTAAGTACAGAAGATCTCTAACAAATCGCAATTATTTTATTATAAGCAAACGAAATCTCTGTGTCACTGATTTCGACTACCACACATGTATTATAAAAGAGAAACATCATTGATTTGGGGAAAAAGAAAAAAGAGGCAGTATCATTAAATATAATGGTAAGATGAGTAACATGCCTCCATCTTTGATCAGAATCTCTAATTCAGAGTCCTATGGATGAAAAATATAGTGATAGAAAACGCTTCCCTCTTTAATGATTCTTATACAGCACAATCCTTAATCGGAAAATATATGTTGTCATGGTTTATTGTTTTATTTTCTCAAACGTTCACAAATGTTTGTTATTTTTTTAATATCAAACAAAATTTAATTTTGCAATCACTTATTATTTGAATATTTGTGTACATTCTTATTATGAATATTTACATTCATGTTACAAATGCTTGTTGTGTATTTTTTATATTATTAAAAAATATGTCGCGTAGATAAAGGTCAGCTTTCTCGCACAAATGACTGCCTCCACCAATTTAAAGTCTGTTTGGCAAAGCTTCTACGAAGCCAAAAGCATATTTTTGGTTTAAATTATTTTTTTTATAGAAATTTAAGGTATTTGGCCAAGACAGAGAAGACGTTTTGAGCACCAACAGAAAGTAATTTTTATGCTTTTGGGAAGAAGTTATAAATTCTAGCTTCTTCCAAGAAGCAGAAGCAGAAAATTAATCTTTTCAAGACAAGAATATCTTTATCAAATTTTTATATTGTTTGCAACGAATTTCCGACACACGAAAAACAACTGCTTCACAAAAGAATAAAGTAATTTTATCAATCAATTGACAATTATATTTCTCCCTTGATTCTTCTCTCCTGATTATCTCCGTGATTCGAGGAGTGGAGCAGCGTGTTTCTCTAGCCTAGGATGATGCGGACTTTCATGGATGTATCTGATATAAATGAAAGTATGTTGTGGATCTTCTTGAAGTATTTATTATCAAGAATTATCGGGCCACATCTTGATCTCTTTGTGAGCATCCCGTGTTTATGAGATATTCGAGATGATCTCCATTTTTGAGATATTTTATTAAGGGAATATGTAACATTTTTATAGTAGTGACCTAGGGTGAGGGTAGAGTAACCTCCAAGTTAGGGTTTTGATAGAGTAACCCCCAAACAACCCAATAGACTCTTAGAATTTCAAGAGTGCTGTCTTGAATATAGGATTAAGCCCAAATTTCATATAGGCTTGACCCATTAGAATTTTGATGTCTACGTATATTTTCTAAATTATCTCTCATTAATTTAACTTTTTGCTTTTTCTTTTTGTTTCTACCATCCATTTTTTTTATTTTTCTTATTTTCTGTTATTGTTTATTCTTCTCGTATTCTTCTTTGAAATAGTCTCTCTATTATAAATAAATCTCTTCGTTTATGTATGATTTATGAAGTAGATTTTTAATTTTTATTGAACGATGTTATTGATATATTTGACTCATCATGTAAATAATAAGTAACGCCATATACCCAATATCATTTCTTTGGATAACTATATTTTATATTGATTAAAATCTTTAATATATAACTTTTAGTTTATGTATTTTAAATTCAATCCTCTATAACAAATAATACTAATTTCAAATTGAGAATTTGTTGTCCTTTTGCATAATTTGATACTCAAAATATTTTTTGTAAAGATTGGCCAAACACAATATTTTGCTTATCAAATATTGCAAAAATTATTTTTATAATAAATTGGGCAAACACAAATTACTATCCTCCAAAAATACTTTTTCGAAAAGCACTTTTGGACAATATCACTTCTCGGCAAAAAAAGCAATTTTTTACAGTTTGGCCAAACGGGCTCTTATTGTTGATGGGAGATGACTTTTAAGCAAATTCTCAGATTCAGGGATTGCTTCAACAAGTTTATATGCTGAGTTTTTTAGTTTAGGATTAATATCATTTGCTGATTTCACCATTATAGTCCATAAAAATTTTAAAATTTCTAAAATTTTCTAGTGGTCAATTTTTTTTTGTGTATTTAAAATTGATCTTTTTCTATACTGAAGAGCAGTTTAAATATTAATAGTATATTAAAGTAATACGATCATTGGCCACTTAAAGTAACATTTTCTATTAAAAAAAGATTATTATTGGCCACCTAAAACTTTTCGAGTTCGGTATTAATTAAGCAAAAGAAACACTAATTTTCTCGTATTACATGCATGTCAAAAATCTAACTTCTAGTTAATATGGAAGGATAAATGAGCAATCTAGGGTTGGGGAATGGGGATTATAGTTAATAATTTTTTTAGTTTTTATTTTTTTTAAATATTAAATATTTAATAGTTAATTAATTTGTTAATTTTTTGGCCCACGGACCGGCCCAAGCCCAGCCTCGGTCAAGCCTCAAGGGCCAGCGGGCTAAGTTGGGTTGGGCTTATAAGCCTCAGTTTTAAATCGGCTCAAAAAATCCTAGCACAACCCACCCATGTAGTGGGCTGGATTGGGCTGTCCTCACGGGCCAAGCCCATTTTGACGGCTCTACTCGTCTTATTGCTATGTGTGAGGCACCAAATTGAATACCCTCACCGCTCCTATAAGTGGCTCGAAGTTTAATTCGATGCTCGTTATCTTAGCATTCTACCAAAAGATCATGTGAGATTCGGTTTGCCAGAGCATGACTAGAAAAGAAAATTGAATTCAAGGAGACTCGTGAGAAGAGGAAGATCATTGATGAAATCTCATTTAATATGTGTTTGTTGGGACCGCTTATGATTTATGAGTCATAATTGTGAACATAAGAAATTATGATACATGAGATATAGAGGGATGTATCAATGTGATACAGATGATCCAGGGAACTAAGCATACTTTTGTGATCTGCTTGAAGATTTTCACGACGATAACGAGATATATATATATTCCTAATAGATGTATAACAACGTGATCTCATAGTGTCACGACCCAAAATCCACTAAGGGTCGTGATGGCACCGGACACCATTGTCAGGCAAACCAACACTAAATAACTAGTAACTTCTTGTTTTAGATATTTCTAAATTTACTTCTTTTATATATTTAAAAAATAAAGAATAAGTTCCACTGAATAAATAATAATATCTTTAACAATTTCAAAATACCGAATAATCCCATAGACATCCCAGAACCCGGTGTCACAAGTGCATGAGCAATTACTATGAGAATCAAATAAAGTACAATAACTGTCCGAAATACAAATTGGACAGAAGTAAATACAATATGCTGAAAGAGACTATACTGGCCGAGGGCCGCCTAGAGAAATGCAGCTCACCTAGTCTCCGTATCATCCATGCTGCTACGCCCAGTAGACCACTAGAAATATATGTGCATGTGCAACAAAAATGCAGCTCAAGTGTAGCATGAGTACGAAAACAACGTGTACTCAGTAAGTATCCCATCTAATCTCGAAGAAGTAGAGACTACAGGTCGACTTCGACACTTACTAGTGGTCCAATAATGATGCATCAATAATATAATAAATCGAGGATTTTTATAAACATGACTGTAATTCAGTAGAATGAAGCAAGTAAACAATTCTTTCTTTTATAGGAAATTCCCAAATGTCTTTTCATCATTTATACATTTACTCTCAAGCCGGGAAGAAACAATATCAACTTCAATAAATTTCAGGACAAGCAATACAAGCATGCGCAAACCATGCCGAGGTCGTACGGCCCGATCCAATAATATTTAAATTGTGCACTGCCAGAGGGTCGAATGGCGCGAACCATAGATGCATCTATTTAATCTAACGAGGCGTTCGGCCCGCTCCATAATATATAAATACATTCAAACAGTCAATCAAGAGTTCATCAAGAAGCAATTAACCAAGAAAAAGGTAAATCGCTTTTAAAAATCAAGGAAACGATGACTAGTCTTTTAGATACTCATTTACACATTCGATATATTTTAAGCACTTTTAAATTGACAACGAGATATAAAATACTGCAAGTAAAGCATGCTTTTGGGTCCTAGACTACCGGACTTAAGCATAATAGTAGCTACGCACGGACTCTCGTCACCTCGTGCATACGTAGCCCCCACAAATAGCAGCACATATTCAATTAATTCACTTATGGGGACAATTCCCTCTTACAAGGTTAGAAAGGAGACTCACCTCGCTTCGAAGCCTATATCCCAATTCAAGAACGCGCTCAAACCTCCAAATTGGAGCCGAACGATCCAAAACTACTCAAATGGGGTAAGAACTAGTCAATACATGCTCAAAAGTTCATATTCTAATNACGAAACCAGAATTGGAGAACACCAGACGCAGAAGTCGCATTTGCGACCTCTGGATCGCAATTGCGATGGTCGCATTTGCGACAAAGGCATCGCAAATGCCGAAGCCCACGCCCCCCCCCCCCCCCCGACATGATCGCATTTGTGACAAAGAACCTCGCAAATGCAAGGAGGACAGCATCGCAAATGCGATCACTCCCTCGCAAATGCGATCTTCCCTCAGCAGCCCCAGGTTCGCAAATGCGACCCTCCCTTCGCAAATGCGATGGTCGCATTTGCGACCAAAACACCGCAAATGCGGCCATACCAGTACCAGCAATCCCATTTCTTAGCAAATCACTCCGAAGCTATCCCGAATCTCACCCGAGCCCCCGGGACTCCAAACCAAACACCCGCACAAGTCTAAAAACATAACACGGACTTGCTCAAAGCCTCAAATCACATCAAAAAATGCTAAAACCATGAATCGCACTCCAATTCAAGCTTTACGAACTTTAAGATTTCAAACTTCTACTTTCAATGTTTAAACCTATCAAATCACGTCCGATTGACCTCAAATTTTGCGCACAAGTCATATTCGACGTTACGGACCTACTCTAACTCCGGAATTGGAATCCGACCCCGTTATCAAAAAGTCCACTTCTGGTCAAACTCCTCAAAAACCTTCAAATTTCTATCTTTAGCCAAATAACTCCAAAATGACCCACGGACCTTCGAATTCACTTTCGATCGCGCTCCCAACACCATAATCACCATACAGAGCTATTCCCAGACTCAGAATCTCAAACGGACATCGATAACACTGACATGCACTTCCCAAACTTATGAAATTCTTCCAAAAATGATAACTTCCACAATATGCGTCGAAACGTTCCCGGGTCATCCAAAACCCAGTCCGGACATACGCCCAAGTCCGAAATCATCATACGAACCTGCTGGAACCTTCGAATCCCGATTTCGAGGTCGTTTACTCAAAAATCCAATCTTAGTCAATTCTTTCAACTTAAAGCTTCTGAAATGAGAATTCCCTCTCCAAATCAACTCCGAACTTCCCGGAATTCAATTCCGACCACGCGTACAAGTCATAATACCTGAAGTGAAGCTACTCAAGGCTTCAAACCGCTGAACGATGCGCTAGAGCTCAAAATGACCGGTCGGGTCGTTACATTCTCTCCCACTTAAACATACGTTTGTCCTCGAACGTGCTAAGAACTGCACCGGAGTTTTCTGAAATCACTATTTAACATCTTGAGCACCTACCCGTGCTACCACAGCTCAGTTGAGCACATTTACTCGATCAAATCTGAAGATATTCTCTTTTATTCAAACAAATAATCTTAGAACCCAATTCCAACATCCGAAATTCTCCGTCAGGCCTGCTTCCAAAATATCAACATCGTATCAATCACTACACGAGGTACCAGAACATGACTGCATACCTTTGCTGAATTCTCACCAGGCACCACATTATTCACAGGACCATAATAACATTCTCTAATCATAATAACCAACATTTCCCGAATCGGATGCTCACAATGCACCTCATGATATATGTAAGTCTCGTTCCAACTCTTACAATACTGCCACGACGGAAGAGACATGTAGGAATTCATAACCAACTGTCGGGTCAACAAATCATTGAGTCTATACTTCTGACAAGAACATTACCCCATTCTGAACCAAATAATGATCTTTGCTCTTTAATATAATTCATACAATCCAATTGCACTGATCCTAGATCCAATAACCTTGTCTCACCCAGTACGAATTGCTCAGGCAACAAGCCACCCCAGACACGACCAAAAGTCTCATATGATGCCACAACGTGCCAATAGGCTACCAACTCGAACGTGATACATAAGGAAAATGCACTCTGGAAGGGACTACTCAAATCACGCAACTAATATGAGCCTTCCTCAGAAAATGGAAACAAAACACAGAATAAAATATAAGGGACTGTAATTATCATCACACTGTTGCGGCGTGCAACCCGATCCGCACATAAAATTCACATAAGGAGATACACATCGAGCTAAATTGCTCATTACAAAAAAATACCGAATATCGGTCACAAGCACGCTAAGTGCATAATACCATCCCTGAGGGGACATATAGCGCCATAAGCTAACAAACTCAAGCACAACTGAGGTGCGATATATGTTCTGAAACTAAAGAGCCATCCTGCTCTCATAACACCATCGCTATGCGGAACCTCAACACATAAGGAAATTATCGAGCCGTTCACAACTCACACGGCACAATATAGCATTACATGAAATAGCCGACGACGAATTAACATCCAACGTCCGAATACTCCTCCATAAGGGGAGCTATGCTGAAATGAACACATTCGGCCTGATATAGAGCCTATATTCATATTTAAATCCATCTATAGACCTCAAGCCAATTCTGATCGTATCAAACTAGGCCAATAATCTTTCTGGGTCCATAATAACTCCTTTTCCCCATAACACACAAGAACAACCATCGTAACCGAAGTAATCCTCCACAGTCCACAACCCAATAAACCAAGTGCCCTCCAGGCATAAATTCTCAAATTGACGATATCACCACAATCTTCATACTTGGTTTCATTCTCCAATCAATCGAGTGACTATCTGCCACACTTATACAATCTTCCCGTGGGACACGCTCCCACGACCTTCCGTAACAGATAATAAGTCTGCACATCCATACCACCGGCCGCACTAACGCTAAAAAGCGATCAAGAATCCATAACCAGGATGCAAAGCCTCTTTCACAAAACACCGATCCCAGGTGACGCTGAAGACAATGCCAGCTTACTCTAAACATTCAAATCCCTTTCATGCTCATCCGAGCTCGTGACATCCTTGTCAACACCAAACCGCAACCTTGATCTTCACCTTCAAATTCCATACTACTCATTGCACCTAACATGCCAACATGCGATAGTACAAGAATTTCATCACAACTTCTGAACCACTAACATGGTAAACACTTCCTCACATGGAAACTTTTTACTTAACTCATTCCAAGAGAACCATAGCACACACGAGTAAATTCTCACAACCGTAGAAGATGCAATTCTTCAAGTAGTAGCCTAAGCCACCATAGCCCTTTCCGGGATCCGCCACACATAGCAGGCCATAATACTAGAATGCTTCCGAATAGAATCAATTACGGTGGCCGACAAGCCTCACACGTACCATCACAAATTACTTGCATAACTTAATCACGCTGAAGGAACTGATCACTGCCACCAGTATGCCAATTCAACCATGGCTAACCAATCCAACCTCTTCCAATTCATCCTTAACTTGCCTTAGAGATAATAATAGCTCCATTCCTTACATCATCAACCCGAATCCGCACTCATCTTGAGTGACCCCATTCCACGAGACCACCCTGTCTCCAAACCTATGAATCGTTTCACACACTCCTTGCACGCACGTTCGCATCTTCAACTGATACCCCCGTTCTGATAATTCCTCTACGAATCCGAAGCCTTTTTTCTCCTTTTCCTCCCAATGCTACACTGCAAGTCAAAACATCATAGAACATTCTGAGCCTCTTATCATAAGCTGCTTCACAAGCTCGATTCTTAAACATACTGCGGGCTTAAATCCTTAGGCACCGCATTTTTACCTTTTGAATTCACTAGGACCCTTATTGAGAGTCACCCACTCTGACATGGTCCCGAATATAATCAACTGCAAGGCTCCGCTAGCACATAACCACCCTCTCAAAGAAGTACCTGGCCGAATCACCTTCCTTGCAACTCACTTCAACGCGAAGCATAATTCCTGAGTCTTCCCAAAGCCTGAACGTCAATCGATGATGCCAATTATAGAACACATTCTTCAATTCCTTTGCTCAGGTTACTACTGATGTTCTCTTTCCTTAGTCGCAGTAACCCATCACTATGCCGTTAACTAGAAACCTCACAATTAGGCGACCAAGCAATCTAATCGTAGGCGGTGGGACTCTCACACATAGCTTGAAGCCACTATTACACCACTCCTGAGCCTACCAAGATTCTTTATCTCTTATTGACATGACCTTGCTCAATCAAACCGCCAAATTCCACGAAATCCTTCCTTTAGCATTTCATGAACACTCTGAATCTCTAGCAACATTCACATATTAGACCTCTTACCGAATAGTTAATAGAATCCTTCGCCGAAGCTTTGCCAACCACGCGACCGCTGATCTGCTCATAGGAGACATCCCCAAATATGGAGACTATGCGCCGACATCTTCCAACGACGCTGCACGGGGTATAATTACTACGACATCAATAATCCATCCTGAGCCCGTGCTCATCCACCAGCTGCACAAGCCCATTCACTCCTTGTGGACATTAACTAAATGTGCGACAATATCTTCCAATTCAAGTTATGTTGTATCCTTCTTCATATCAAGCAGCTCCTTCCGTCATATCAAATTCCCCGCCGTTATGCTAGCCAATATCTCAAATTAAGCTCGTAGACCCAATCACCGTCCACTAAAATTCCCAAATCACTCCAAACTTTCCTCAAGGGTGTAGTTATCCTACCACTGAATCCACGTGCTGCTCTGCCACTCTCCCACTTTGGCCAAACCCTCTTCTTTAAGCAACTATTTAACTTCCCCTTCTTACACTTAGCCTTTTAGAAATTTAACCACCGCCTGACACTTTCCATATGTCCTTCATCATCCTTCGCCGCTCAGCTGAGCTGATGCCTTACATCAAAAATCTAACTCAGTAGCTCTTGAACCAATAGACCGCTATTAAACCTCTCCGGAGATTATCTCTTCTCGAGCCATCGACATTATAAACATCGATTCCGTCCTGAACCACCGCACCCAGCAATCTCTGACAGCCGCTTCTCCATTGCTATCTTACAATATCCTGCCCCAAAGGCGAATTGTAGAAGGTCTTAACACCGACGAACTTAGTGCATTCAACAAGGACAACGGCACCTCATCACAGATGAAAGTTCCGCCACGCTCGCAAATACCAAGCCTCGTTACTCCATCAACCCAAATTTGAACATTCTTAGCCCGATTGCCTTCCCCCCCCCCTCGGGAATAAAATACCGAATCTCTAAATCTTGCACTGAGTAAACCTCCCTTCGAGTCATTCACTGCCCCGACACGTAGGCACGTATCCTACCATCACATCAATAATGCGCGACAACCGTTCATAAGTACCATGGCAACTTGTGCCTATCCTCAGAGCTCTCAGAAGTACGACTACTGAGCTGAAACGACAGAATATCCTTCCACAAGGCGACGACAATAGTCAAATCAACTATGCAGGGAGAAGCATCCCACACCTCCTCTGTAGTACCTTTAGAATTCTCAATTCCTGATTTATAATAAGCGCTTCGCGTCGCATAAGATCGATTGGGAAGGAAACAAAGGCATAAGCCTCAAAGGAATCAAATCGCACGATGAGGAAATCAAGAAGGGAAGTGCTCCTAACAGCCTTGTAGACTCCCGAAGAAAAGTACAGACGTCTCCGTACCGATCTGCGAGACTCTACTAGACTTGCACATGACTCGTGAGACCTAAGGAAACCTAGTGCTCTGATACCATGTTGTCACGACCCAAAATCCACTAAGGGTCGTGATGGCGCCGGACACCATTGTCAGGCAAGCCAACACTAAATAACTAGTAACTTCTTGTTTTAGATATTTCTGAATTTACTTCTTTTATATATTTAAACAATAAAGAATAAGTTCCACTGAATAAATAAAAATATCTTTAACAATTTCAAAATACTGAATAATCCCATAGACATCCCAAAACCCGGTGTCACAAGTGCATGAGCAATTACTATGAGAATCAAATAAAGTACAATAATTATCCGGAATACAAATTGGATAGAAGTAAATACAATATGCTAACAGAGACTATACTGGCCGCGGGGCCACCTCGAAAAATGCAGCTCACCTAGTCTCCGTATCACCCATGCTGCTACGTCGAGTAGGCCACTAAAAATACATGTGCCTGTGCAACAAAAATGCACAACAAGTGTAGCATGAGTACGAAAATAACGTGTACTCAGTAAGTATCCCGTCTAATGTCGAAGAAGTAGAGACTAGAGGTAGACTTCGACACTTACTAGTGGTCCAATAATGATACATCAATAATATAATAAATCGAGGATTTTTATAAACATGACTGTAATTCAGTAGAATGAAGCAAGTAAATAATTCTTTCTTTTATAGGAAATTCCCAAATGTCTTTTCATCATTTATACATTTACTCTCAAGCCGGGAAGAAACAATATCAACTTCAATAAATTTCAGGACAAGCAATACAAGCATGCGCAAATCATGCCGAGGTCGTACGGCCCGATCCAATAATATTTAAACTGTGCACTGCCAGAGGGTCGAATGGCGCGAACCATAGATGCATCTATTTAATCTAACGAGGCGTTCGGCCCGCTCCATAATATATAAATACATTCAAACAGTCAATCAAGAGTTCATCAAGAAGCAATTAACCAAGAAAAAGGCAAATCGCTTTTAAAAATCAAGGAAACGATGACTAGTCTTTTAGATACTCATTTACACATTCGATATATTTTAAGCACTTTTAAATTGACAACGAGATATAAAATACTGCAAGTAAAGCATGCTTTTGGGTCCTAGACTACCGGACTTAAGCATAATAGTAGCTACGCACGGACTCTCGTCACCTCGTGCATACGTAGCCCCCACAAATAGCAGCACATATTCAATTAATTCACTTATGGGGACAATTCCCTCTTACAAGGTTAGAAAGGAGACTCACCTCGCTTCGAAGCCTATATCCCAATTCAAGAACGCGCTCAAACCTCCAAATTGGAGCCGAACGATCCAAAACTACTCAAATGGGGTAAGAACTAGTCAATACATGCTCAAAAGTTCATATTCTAATTATTAAACCAATTTCCTAACCCTAAATGCAAGGTTCCTAAAATTCATCCCCGGGCTCACGTGCCCGGATACGGAAATTTTTCAAAGATAAAGTTTACCCATGACCTCACGAACTCAAATATATAATTTATTCTCAATTCCATGCCCAAGATCGTGGTCAAAATCCAAAAATACCAATTTCTAGGTTTTTCTTCAAAATCCCTAAATTTCTACAATTTTACATATTTAAATCCATATATAATCCTTGTATTTAACCCATAACTAGAAGAAATCACATACCTCTTGATGATGGTGGAACCCCTTCTCAAAGGCTCTCAAAAACCGCCTAAGACCAAGTGGAAAATGGGCTAAGTCTCGGAATAAAAAGCCATTGCACCAGACACAGAAGTCGCATTTGCGACCTCTGGATTGCAATTGCGATGGTCGCATTTGCGACAAAGGAATCACAAATGCGAAGCCAGCTCCCCCCTGACATGGTCGAATTTGCGACAAAGAACCTCGGAAATGCGAGGAGGACAGCATCGCAAATGCGATAATTCCCTCGCAAATGCGATCTTCCCTCAGCAGCCCCAGGTTCGCAAATGCGAGCCTCCCTTCGCAAATGCGATGGTCGCATTTGCGACCAAAACACCGCAAACGCGGCCATACCAGTACCAGCAATCCCATTTCTTAGCAAATCACTCCTAAGCTATCCCGAATCTCACCTGAGCCCCCGGGGCTCCAAACCAAACACCCGCACAAGTCTAAAAACATAACACGGACTTGATCGAAGCCTCAATCACATCAAACAATGCTAAAACCATGAATCGCACTCCAATTCAAGCTTAATGAACTTTAAGATTTCAAACTTCTACTTTCAATGTTTAAACCTATCAAATCACGTCCGATTGACCTCAAATTTTGCGCACAAGTCATATTCGATATTACGGACCTACTCCAACTTCCGGAATTGGAATCCGATCCCGTTATCAAAAAGTTCACTTCCGGTCAAACTCCTCAAAAACCTTCAAATTTCTATCTTTTGCCAAATGACTCCAAAATGACCCACGGACCTCCGAATTCACTTTCGATCGCGCTCCCAACACTAGAATCACCATACGGAGCTATTCCTAGACTCGTAATCCCAAACGGACGTCGATAACACTGACATGCACTTCAACCCAAACTTATGACATTCTTCCAAAAATACTAACTTCCACAATAGGCGCCGAAACGTTCCCAGGTCGTCCAAAACCCAATCCGGACATACGCCTGTCGATGCCCCCTTTTTCTAAAGGCGAAATCGAGTTTATGACATTTGGGCGGACAACTCTTTTCCTTTTAGAAATTGGGTTTGCAATTTAGAAGAGTCGCCACCTAATGATTAAGTGCATTAGGACACTAAGAAATTCAAAAGAGAAGAAGAACCAGAGAATGGGTAAGGGCTTGAAATTATCTCGGGGGGAAGGTGGTAGTCACCCCCCAAGATCCACTAGTGTGGTTCCCGGCCATGCTACAATTGTGACTTTGAATGGAAACAACAAGTAAGTAAACAAGACAACTTTCACATAATGATTGCAACAAGGAAAGTATAAAAATTAAAAGCGTGTTGAAGTTTCGAAATAGGATATTTCATTATTGTTTAAAGGATGTATAAGTGTAGAAAGGGGGGTCAAATAATTGGTACAAATAATCAAACAAAGGAGTAAAAGAGGCGGAGGTTCGGAGAAAAAACAGTGCTGGAAATTAAATATCTAAAAGAGACTTTTAAAGGATTGAAGTAAAAGAAGGAGTTTTAAGAACTGAAAATTTATAGCTTTTATAAAAATTCTGGAATAAAAAAGAAAATAAACAAGTAAAGAGGGAGGGGGATCCTAGGTTTATAAATAACATGGATCACCCCACGCAACACCCGGTAACCATTTATACACGTGGTGTTATCGCATGGTCATCATATCCATGTCTACCCTTACCCACCCCGTTAAGGTATTAAATCGCTGAATGGTCTCGTTACTTATTGCATGGTATTACCCGTCCCCAACTCCTACTCAGTNATGGTCTCGTTACTTATTGCATGTTATTACCCGCCCCAATCCTATCAGTCCCGGAGGCAGTTGGGACTACTAATCCTAAAAGGAAGGGAGATTGGCTTTTCAGAGTTTTAAAAGGACAAAAAACCTAGTGCGACAAGCAAAACACATAAAGCAGTAAAAGGGGAAGCACATAGCAGTTAAAGGCTCAAATAGGCCTCCTCATTCAAAGCAACAAATTATTTAGCATGACTTACAGGTACTGATTAGGTCTGAATTAAATTTAAAGCGTTAGGACAGGCTGATTTATCACATATTTCTCAGATGAGGAATCCGAATTAGCCTTGTCTGGTTGTAGTTTATCAAAACTGACACAGTTAATTAATCAACTAATGGGTTGCCTAGGTGAGACCTATAGACATGATTTCTAAGCGTTATTGGTTTTAAACGATTACATAAATGTAAGAGTCCTATAGGCATGGTATCTAGAATGAAGTTGATTATTATTAGACCTATGATGGTTTGCCTAAAGACATGTATATGCAGAAGTGCAGAAAACCTATGATCATGATTTCTATATGCGGAAATGCAGAAACTTAGAGACAGGATTTCTATATGCAGAAATGCAAAAAAAACTATAGGCAGAATTTCTAAGATGAGAATGCAGAAGTTTTTATAAGTAACCTTATGAACAAGTTATCTACGTGAATGCAGGAATTTATAAGTAACCTATAAGTATGCTGTCTATATGAACGCAGGAATCAGAAAATCCTATAGGCAAGTTATCTACCCTTTGCATGCATTCATTCCCATCCCTTTCCACTAGCCATCTCAAATAGTTATTACAAATTATTACAGACCCGAGTGAATCAAGAAAAGTAAAAAAAGATTACATCAGAAACTCAAGCTACAACCAAACAGCCTAATCCAGACTCAAAGTCCAACAGTATGAGATAAACCAACTTCCAGGATCAGATTTCCAAAAGCCTTTCTCATGTTTGAGATGTATCAAAGTTCCCAAGAGTCTCAAAGGGGCTCCGGGCAATGCTTACACCCCAAATGCATTGCAGAATTAGATCATGGTGCAGTGTGGAAAGGCCAGCCCTCAAATGTCCAAGTTTAGAGGGAACTCAAGGTCCCAAAGCAGCTCTCATAGGAGGGGGCAAAACTTAAGAGTCTAAGAGTAAGTGTAAGTGCATAGAGGGGAAGTTAGGGAAAGACCATGGCAGGGCTGGTGGTCATGCCCAGCAATTAAGAGTGCTGGCACACCCCTGACCAGCCTGTTAGCCAAATATGAGGAGTTAGGATCCATTGAGGACCAGGTTCTGACCTGGGCAGTAATTTGGATACTGCAAGGCCAAGAGCCTTAACTCAAACACATAAAGGGAATAGGGGTTAGGGATTCACAATAGAAACAGGTGCAAAGAAAGAACATACATGGTTTAATCACTGAACATGAACAACAAAGTAAACAAGAGTGCTGAAACTATAAAGTAAACACATAGGGGGTGAGGCAGAAAATTGAATCAGAACATACCGGTCTCAGGGAAAACAAGTAAAAGCAGTAATCTCGAAAAGGCCAAGTTGCAAGCAAAGTAGTTCCCAAAGATTTCAAGCAAAGCAGAGTGTTGAAAGAGTATTGAATTCAAAGCAGTATTGCAAGTGTGTAAGTATTGAATTGGAAGTTAAGGATTGGTAGTGTGTCCGTCCTCTTAAAAGTGCAGAAGGGCAGTCCCTTTTATAGTGCAGAAAACAAGTAAGAGAGGCAAGGAAATAACATTGAAATCAATCTCCCATTGGTTAAGGGATTCTGATTTCAACGGG
This sequence comes from Nicotiana attenuata, assembly GCF_001879085.1. Classification (NCBI taxonomy): domain Eukaryota; kingdom Viridiplantae; phylum Streptophyta; class Magnoliopsida; order Solanales; family Solanaceae; genus Nicotiana; species Nicotiana attenuata. Next base: position 57,616 of record NW_017670298.1, read on the forward strand.
TAAAAGCCAGTTAAGGAAAGGAGTTTTAATTAAAAACCTTTTCAAAGTAGCATAAGAAGGGTAAATACATAGGAGTTATTTAAGGAAAACAATCAATGGTACACGGTTTGTGCTAAATATGGCAAGGGAATCAATCAAACAGCCAGTGAAACCAAAATTACAAGTTCAATTAGAATGAACCAAGTCAGGAAAGGTAAAGGAAGTTCAATCAAAGAAAATCAGTGACAATCTGTCAGCCTTATTAAAAGGATTTCAGAATCAATCAATTAGTTGGTAAACCTTTTGAAAGAGGAGTTTCTCATATATAAAGCACACAAATAAGTGAATCAAGAAGGGATTGTCAAGTTATTTGGAAGAGAAGTTAATCAAAGAGAGGTCCAGAATCATAAGCAAAAGTAGTATAAGTCTAGTTTGCAGACTCAAAACGAGTCTGGGAGTCCAGGGACCCAAAATAGAACCCTAACTCGTACAAATCAAAATTGCCAAGAAACCCCAAAATCCTAGGGTTTTCGAATTGAATCAGACATAGAGGTGAGAAAGCAAGCCACTTGAGTGAGGCTCAGAAGTCTTTTCCAAAGACTTATGAGAAACAAACATACATGATAGAAAGAAAACTAATTCAAGGTCATGAGAACATATTTGAGAAAACCCGGAATTTACACAGGTTCAGAAGAAAGAGATGATACGAGCTTAAACAAAACTAGATGAAATATGCTTAGTAAGAACACAAACAGAGTTCAGTAAAGTAAACAAAAATCAAAGAACTCGACCGTAAACACATATAGCAAAGAATAAGGAAAACAACACAGATTAACATGTGAGCACAAGAATAACATGTAGAGTAGAAAAAAGAAAATAGAAAAACAGTACATGCGTAGTAAAAGAAATCAGACAAACACACATAAGGAAAGAACAACAGAGTCAGAAAGATGCTTTTGAAAACCTTTTAAAAACCCTAAATCGAAAGAAAAATTATTTTGAAAAAGGAAATTTGGGGAAAATCTTTTAAACGTTCAATAGAACATAGACATGTTCCAGATCTAAGAAAATAAGCAAGTAAAGAACCTCGGACAGCTTAGGATTGCAGAGAAAAATCCTAGGAATGAGAAAGGTCTTGAGGAAAGTCAGGTCCTGAGTCGAAAAGACTCATATTGCTCGAATATGCCGGAGTAATGGCCGGTGAAGCCATTGATCTACAGATCTGAGAAGGTCTTGGAGAGAACCATCGAAGTCAGGTTTCACAGCCTTTAGGTCTAATGGTGAGGAAGGGTGAGTACAGACCATTCGTGGCCTGAGACGCCAAGGATTCCGGTGGAAACCCGGTGAAATAAGGTGGGAGACGATTAGGGTTCCAGGAAGGTTCGAGAGGATTTGAGAGACGAAGGGGTTCAAAGGCGGCGTTTCAGACGAAATGAATTAGGTTAGGGGGGTTTGGAGATTAAAAAGGAAAGGGGAACTTATGGTCGTTGATCAAAACGATCAATGGCCTGGATCATAGGGGAGCCGGGTGGGGTTTTTAATCGGGTCAGGGGTCGAGTAATTTAGGGATTGGGCTGGTTTAATTTGGGGCGGAATTGGTCAAATTAAGGGCCAAAATTGAAAGGAAATGGGGGCTGTAATTGAAATAGAAATGGGCTAAATATTAAATAGCCAATTTTCCCCTTTTATTTTATAAAATAGTGAAAAATGATTTTAAAAGCAAATTAAAAGTACTGAGCTAACTAATAATACATAAATATTAATTTAAAAATACTGGAGCTAATTTTACAATTATAAAACACTATTAATCGTAAAATAGGCTATAATTGCAATTATATGCAATTTAGCTTTAAAAATACCAAATAAATTTGTAAAAATATACAAAAATCACCTTAATTATATTTTGGTGTAAATATGAAATAAAATAAGTTATTCACAAAAGGATAGTTTTGGGGAATAATTACTGATTTTTGTACTGCTAAAATGGACAATAAATTAATTTTAAAATCTTTAAAAATTAGGGAAAAATACCAAAACTCTTGGGCATGCTTATATATGTATGTACATGCTATTTTGAAAGTATGTTGTATAAAAAAAACCTAGGGAAAAATTGGGTATCAATAACGCCCAAGTCCAAAATCATCATACAAACCTGCTGGAACCTTCGAATCCCGATTCCGAGGTCGTTTACTCAAAAATCCGATCTCAATCAATTCTTTCAACTTAAAGCTTCCGAAATGAAAATTCCATCTCCAAATCAACTCCGAACTTCCCGGAATTCAATTCTGACCACGCGTACAAGTCATAATACCTGAAGTGAAGCTACTCAGAGCTTCAAATCGCTGAACGACGCACTAGAGCTCAAAACGACCGGTCGGATCGTTACACATAATATACTGGTTGCACGGCCTATTTTGTTCAGTATTAATAATGCAAGAGAAAGAGATGAAAATTATATTTTTTTCTAGCTTGATTAAGCTTGAGCACTCCCTTATCTCTGAGCGAGAGATATTAGAAATTAGTTTTTGGGCCTAGTACACCCATAAAGTATGCTAGCTAAGTGAGCCGACCGATTAGTTACTCTAACCCTACCTCTAGCCCTGACAAAAAATATCGCTATGGGTATTGGAAGACACACATAAAAATCGTCTAACGACTAGGGTTAGATATTCTCTAGATTTATTGGAGGGGTTTTAGGTTATGGAATTAGGAGGTTCACCCGGTAACTTGAGGATTTCCAACAACCAGTGTGTATGGTTCAGAATCCGACCCCACGATAATTAACGAAGCTAATCCCGTCTCAAGCTAATTCGTGATTAATTAGTGGTACGACCACTCAGAATTAACGATATTCAACCCTTATCTGATTAGATCAACAAGGCCACGGCCCGTCCGTCATCGTGAACGCGAAACCTCAACGTGGTCACGACCACTTACTGCCAGCTCACGAAGCTCACAGCTATAAATACCAAGAGAGGAAACCCTGGAAAAGGGGGGCTTCTTCTTCACCACTATTGACGAGAGAAAAGAGAGACAACGATATCCATATTATGGGCAAGAGGAACACCATTATAAGGCTCTGAACCTCTTCGTGGAGAGGCAGACCAAACCAATATTATCAATAAAGGCTTCTAATGTTTCTCCCCCTAACACTGAGTACTTATTTTCGTTTCCTTCATTTGGTCCAACGGATTATTACGGTTTGCAATGATTTTCTCGTGATTTATTTATATTGTTTTATACTCATAAGGTATGTGATAACTTTTGAGCAAACACAGTGATTTGAGTCATGTTGCTGCAGACGATTCGCTTCCACTTTGGAAAAATATTTTAAGTCTCCTGAACTAGCGTTTAATCACAATATAACATGATTAAGAAAAAAATTAATTACTCTTCCACTATTTTATTCCCCACTGCAGTTGGCTTCTCATGTAAGTACTTACTACATTAGCTTAGTCTCTAAACAACCTTATTTGATTTGACATACTGCAAATTAAATTCTGACAAGAAAGATATCTTGCTTCAGTTTTTATTTTTTCTGAAATATTTTTTATATAGATTGCGACTTCATTAAAAATGTCATATCCGACTATTTATTTAGTCATTGAGATTGACCCCTATCGACAAATCGCTTCATCCGACGTTAAATATACGTTATTATAGTACCTAACTAATTTTTTACGAGCAGAATATATTCTTCTTAGTGCTGATAAATACTTACTGGTAATTTGAGAAAACTAATATAAGTAAGGCAGCTTACTAAACTGCTTTAATCGATGATAGGAGCTGAAATTTATACAAGGAGATTAAAAAAATATGAGGATGTTAAGATTGGTACCTGTAACCTAACGAACTCCTGAATCCCCTTTAACACTACAAGAATTTTTCATCTTGTCAAGAGGATTCAATAACTTATATAAAAGAATTATTCAATTTTCTCTTATTGACGCAAATAATTTTTTTTGCGAAAGGAATTCAATTGACACCCTTTTCCTCTACTTAATTCTGCAACTTTTAGGCGAAATGGCTTACTGGCCACTTAAATTTGCCGGGTTTTTTAAAGCGGATACATAAACTTATAACTTTCCCATTTGAACACTCGAACTCGTTTTTTCCATAACTAATAAACACATTTGACCATTGACCATTGACCATGCCCATGTGGCGTCAGATGTGTATTAGTTATGAAAAAACGAGTTCGAGTGTTCAAATGAAAAAGTTATAAGTTTATGTATCGGCTTTAAAAAATCCGACAAGTTTAAGTGACTAGGAAGCCATTTCGCCCAACTTTTATTAGTTGCATTGGTACAACTATAAAACAATTTTATCCAAATAGTATATTATAACTTAAATCCAAAAGTAATACCTCCTCTTTAGCCTAATTTTTATGTCACTCCTTTCTTTTTGGGACGTTTTAAAATATTTGACACATTTCTATTTTAAGCAACTCTTAATAATTTAATTTCATTAGACTACTCGTTTTCTAATTTTGTCATGATATCTTTTCAACAATTACTTAAATATTATTTTACATCATCACTGATATTATTTTGTCAATCTATTTTAGGAGGCGCTCAATACTTATTAATCTGTTTCCAAGAAATTGACGCATTTTTATATTTAAAAATTATTTAATCAAAACATCTCCATTTCATCTTAGTGACATGACTTATTGTGATCCCGCCAGCTATGAAATAATTTTTTATTATGAGAGATAAATATAGGACGTGATATTGAAACTTTTAGTACTTTCTATGTTTCAGTTCATGTAAACTTTTCTTTTTAATGCGTCTATAAAGAATAATTCTTTCTAAATTTGAAATAATAATAATTTAAGTTTTTTATTTTATTTTTAATGAGAAGCTTTTAGCCGTATGACATGTTTAAGTTCACAAATTTTAAAAGTTATAAACATAAAATATTATATGTTATGTCCAAGACCATAAATTTCAAAAGTTTTTTTTTTTTCTTAAGCTCAGTGCCCAATCAACTAAATTTTCATAAGTTGAAACTGATGAGTTATCAACTTTCATTACGGATACTTTCGGAGATTTCTCTCCCGATTTCACTCTATCACATTGACTTTCCTTGTAGTCCTATGTACTTAACTCTTGTCAAAATAAGAGTAATATCGTAAACTACAAAGAAATCATTGTGAGAGAGTAAAACCTTAAGGGATGCCTATGAAAGTATCCATTTATTTTATTGTATATTGTAAAGTAAATATAATTTCAATTTCTTGTAGTTCTATATAATTAACTCCAGGGTCGTATCTAGGCCTTAGGGTATGGGTTCACGTGAACCAATACTCCTCTCCCTAAATCATTTATAATAATGTTATATTTTTCTAAAATTACTTAAATATATGTCACGACCCGGATTTTCCACCATCGGGAGTCGTGATGGCGCCTACTGTTGGAGCTAGGCAAGCCAAACATTTTAACATTTTCGGATAACAATATAACAATAATAAAATAACGAGTCTTTAAATAAATGCGGAAGTCTTTCAAAAACATAGATAACTGAAAACTCAAAATGCGGAAGTCTAATATTTCACTACCCAAGACTGGAGTCGCTATCTCACGAACTACTAAAGAGTGCTACAAACAAGTCTGAATAGAAATACATAAATGTCTGTCTCGGTACAATGGAAACAAACCGAAACATAGAAAGGGACTCCGGCCTGCGAACGCCAGCTAGGCTACCTCGTAAGTCCCTGGACTGAAGTCAGCTCCCAATCGATATCCTACTGTTGTGGTCCAAAAGCTGCTCCGGTACCGTGATCTGTGCAAAAGAGCACAGAAGTGTAGCATCAGCACAACCGACCCCATGTGCTGGTAAGTGCCTGGCCTAACCCCGGCGAAGTAGTGACGAGGCTAGACAGGACTACCAAATCAACCTGTGCAGTTCAATGTATATATATGTGCAGTACAAGGAAAGAATACAGAAGTTTAACAGTTAAGAGGGAGGGAAACATACTATGGGGAGGTACAGTCCGGAAATAAAGTCAACAATTTAAATAAGAAACAAGGCAATAACAATAATTAATGAGAGCAGGACAATCAACAGTTGCACGGCATCAACCTTCGTGCTTTTACTCTCATTCTCACCAAAGCAATCAAATAAAGTGCACGGCATCACCCTTCGTGTTTTTCCTCACGTAACTCTCATATCATGGCACGGAATGATCCTTCGTGCAAATATAACCAAAACATGGCACGGAATGACCCTTCGTGCAAATAAAATCAAAACATGGCACGGAATGACCCTTCGTGCAAATATAATCAAAACATGGCACGGAATGACCCTTCGTGCATTATCACTCTTCCTCACCCAAACAGTAATCGCAACCAAACGGGGCGAGGGGATAAACAAATAATAAGAACTGTCCCGGCAAGGGAATTATACAATTAACAGCTAACTCCCGGCAAGGGAGCAACAACAATACTTTCACATCCCGGCAAGGGAAATAGTCAATACACTCAAACAATCCCGGCAAGGGATTAATCATACCCCTTTCTATTGCTTTCATTTCTTACTCAATAATCTTTTTGTCGTTCGAGCCAGCGCTCCAAAGGATTTTCAATTCATAATTAGTTCTCATACTCTTCACATTGCATAAAATTCATCAATTAACATGGAGGAGTCATAACAATATCAGGATAAGTGCATACAAGGACCCACGGTCATGCTAGACACCGGTGTATAGATACTCGTCACCATGCCTATACACTGTACTCGATCATTTAGCAATTAGCAATTAATAACACTCTAATCCTATACCTTCAAGCCAAACTTAGATCAAACACTTACCTCGCTTTGCAACCAAATTCAAGATTCCAATAAACCTTCGCCTTGAAAATTCGTGTTCGAAAGCTTCAAATCTCATTCAAATTNTAAGGGATTCTGATTTCAACGGGTAAAAGCCAATTAAGGAAAGGAGTTTTAATTAAAACCTTTTCAAAGTAGCATAAGAAGGGTAAATACATAGGAGTTATTTAAGGAAAATAATCAGTGGTACACGGTTTGTGCTAAATATGGCAAGGGAATCAATCAAACAGCCAGTGAAACCAAAATTACAAGTTCAATTAGAATGAACCAAGTCAGGAAAGGTAAAGGAAGTTCAATCAAAGAAAATCAGTGACAATCTGTCTGCCTTATTAAAAGGATTTCAGAATCAATCAATTAGTTGGTAAACCTTTTGAAAGAGGAGTTTCTCATATATAAAGTGCACAAATAAGTGAATCAAGAAGGGATTGTCAAGTTATTTGGAAGAGAAGTTAATCAAAGAGAGGTCCAGAATCATAAGCAAAAGTGGTATAAGTCTAGTTTGCAGACTCAAAACGAGTCTGGGTGTCCAGGGTCCCAAAATAGAACCCTAATTTCCAAGAAACCCCCAAATCCTAGGGTTTTCGAATTGAATCAGACATAGAAGTGAGAAAGCAAGCCACTTGAGAGAGGCTCAGAAGTCTTTTCCAAAGACTTGTGAGAAACAAACATACATGATAGAAAGAAAACTAATTCAAGGTCATGAGAACATGTTTGAGAAAATCCGGAATTTACACAGGTTCAGAAGAAAGAGATGATACGAGCTTAAACAAAAGTAGATGAAATATGCTTAGTAAGAACACAAACAGAGTTCAGTAAAGTAAACAAAAATCAAAGAACTCGACCGTAAATACATATAGCAAAGAATAAGGAAAACAACACGGATTAACATGTGAGCACAGGAATAACATGTAGAGTAGAAAAAAAAAGAAAATAGAAGAACAATACATGCGTCGTAAAAGAAGTCAGACAAACACGCAAAAGGAAAGAACAACAGAGCCAGAAAGATGCTTTTGAAAACCTTTCAGAAACCCTAAATCGAAAGAAAAAATGATTTTGAAAAAGGAAATTTGGGGAAAATCTTTTAAACGTTCAATAGAACGTAGACATGTTCCAGATCTAAGAAAATAAGCAAGTAAAGAACCTCGGATAGCTTAGGGTTGCAGAGAAAAACCCTAGGAATGAGAAAGGTCTTGAGGAAAGTCAGATCCTGAGTCGAAAAGTCTCATATTGCTCGAATATGCCAGAGTAATGGCCGGTGAAGCCATAGATCTACAGATCTGAGAAGGTCTTGGAGAGAACCATCGAAGTCAGGTTTCACAGCCTTGAATAGCTTAGGTCTAATGGTGAGGAAGGGTGAGTACAGACCATCCATGACCTGAGACGCCATGGATTCCGATGGAAACCCGGTGAAATAAGGTGGGAGACGATTAGGGTTCCAGGAAGGTTCGAGAGAATTTGAGAGACGAAGGGGTTCAAAAGGCGGCATCTCAGACGAAATGAATTAGGTTAGGGGGGTTTGGAGACTAAAAAAGGAAAGGGGAACTTATGGTCGTTGATCAAAACGATGAACGACCTGGATCAAAGAGGAGCCGGGTGGGTTTTTAATCGGGTCAGGGGTCGGGTAATTTAGGGATTGGGCTAGTTTAATTTGGGGCGAAATTGGGTCAAATTAAGGGCCAAAATTGAAAGGAAATGGGGGCTGTAATTGAAATAGAAATGGGCTAAATATTAAATAGCCAATTTTCCCCTTTTATTTTATAAAAATAGTGAAAAATGATTTTAAAAGCAAATTAAAAGTACTGAGCTAATTAATAATACATAAATATTAATTTTAAAAATACTGGAGCTAATTTTACAATTATAAAATACTATTAATCGTAAGAAAGGAAACATATTCAATACAGTGTAGTTTTCTACTCATAATCGCGAGAACACTTTGTGTCTTGCTAATAAAGATACTTGAAATAACTTAGTTAAGTATAAGTAGCATAANCCCGGCAAGGGATTAATCATACCCCTTTCTATTGCTTTCATTTCTTACTCAATAATCTTTTTGTCGTTCGAGCCAGCGCTCCAAAGGATTTTCAATTCATAATTAGTTCTCATACTCTTCACATTGCATAAAATTCATCAATTAACATGGAGGAGTCATAACAATATCAGGATAAGTGCATACAAGGACCCACGGTCATGCTAGACACCGGTGTATAGATACTCGTCACCATGCCTATACACTGTACTCGATCATTTAGCAATTAGCAATTAATAACACTCTAATCCTATACCTTCAAGCCAAACTTAGATCAAACACTTACCTCGCTTTGCAACCAAATTCAAGATTCCAATAAACCTTCGCCTTGAAAATTCGTGTTCGAAAGCTTCAAATCTCATTCAAATTTGTGAAAACCCCTCTGAAAATCGCCTAAACCGAGCTCCCCCCAACTCTATTTTTCGTCAAAAATGGCCAAAACCCCCGTTTTATAGCATTTTACGATTCGAGCGCCACAGGTGGCGCCGGGCGCTGCCTGTGGCGCTGGTTCCAGTACCCAAAAATAATCCCGGCGCCATGGATGGCGCCCCGCGCTACCCTGGGCGCTGGCGATGGGAAATTATTTTTTCCCGACACAAAAATGGGCATAACTCTCTCATACGATGTCCGAATTGGACGATTCTTTTTGCTATGACTGCGAAATTTCGATACGGGTCTAATGCTTCAATCAAAACTGAATTTGGAGTTCATTTGCTTAATATGATACCACTTATTCTTGAAGAAACGACATCGAAACATTCTTGAAATGCCCAAGTTAAACTCCATCAACCATCCAAAATCCACTTGAGGCCCTCGGGACTTCAACCAAATATATCAACAAGTGTTAAAACATCATATGGACTTACCTAGGGTTTCAAATCATTCCAAGAAATGTTGAAACGTCAATTCACACCTCGATTCGGACTTATGAGTTTCAAACTTTTCAATTTACAAAACTTGCGCCGAAACATATCAAATGGATCCGGAATGATTCAAATTTGGCACACAAGTCATAAATGACATAATGGAGCTATTTCAAATTTTAATCCATTTTTTTCACATAAAAACGTTCTGAAAAATTATACGGACTGCACATGCAAATCGAGGTGAGAGAAAAAAAAAGGAGGTTTCTAGGCCTCGGAACACTGAATTTGTTTCAAAAACAAGTGATGACTTTTTGGGTCATCACATCCTCCACCTCTAAAATAACCGTTCGTCCTCGAACGGACATAAGAAGGAAGTACCTGAGTCGGGGAAAAGATGGGGATAACGGCTCCGCATATCGGACTCGGACTCCCAGGTCGATGCCTCAGCAGGCTGACCTCTCCACTGAACACGAACAGAAGTAAAACTCTTTGATCTCAGCCGACGGACCTGCCGGTCTAGAATAGCTACCGGCTCCTCCTCATATGATAAGTCCTTGTCCAACTGGACAGTACTGAAGTCTAACACATGGGTAGGATCGCCGTGATACCTACGAAGCATAGATACATGGAAAACTGGGTGCACGGCTGATAAGCTAGGTGGCAACGCAAATCTATAAGCCACCTCACCCACTCGATCAAGAATCTCAAATGGGCCGATGTACCTAGGGCTAAGCTTGCCCTTCTTCCCAAATCTCATCACGCCCTTCATAGGCGACACTCGGAGCAATACCCGCTCACCAACCATGAAAGCTACATCTCGAACCTTACGGTCTGCATAACTCTTCTGCCTAGACTGAGCTGAACGAAGCCTCTCCTGAATGATCTTGACCTTATCTAAGGCCTCCTGAACTAAATCTGTACCCAATAGCCGAGCCTCTCCCGGCTCAAACCACCCAACCAGAGACCGACATCGCCTACCATACAACACCTCATAAGGAGCCATATGAATGCTGGACTAGTAGCTGTTGCTGTAGGCAAACTCCGCTAAAGGCAAGAACTGGTCCCACGAGCCTCCAAAATCAATGACACAAGCTCGGAGTATATCCTCCAAAATCTGAATAGTCCGCTCGGACTGACCGTCCGTCTGGGGATAAAATGCTGTGCTCAAGTCCACCCTTGTGCCAACTCTCGCTGAACTGCTCTCCAGAAGCGTGAGGTAAACTGCGTACCCCGATCCGAAATGATAGACACGGGCACACCATGAAGGCGAACAATCTCCCGAATATAGATCTCAGCGAACCTCTCAGAAGAATAGGAGACTGCCACAGGAATGAAATGCGCTGACTTGGTCAGCCTATCAACAATAACCCATATCGCGTCAAACTTCTTCCGGGTCAACGGAAGTACAGTAACAAAGTCCATAGTAATCCGCTCCCATTTCCACTCGGGAAGCTCAATCCTCTGATGTAAACCACCAGGCCTCTGATGCTCGTACTTAACCTGCTGACAATTCAAACAACGAGCCACATATGCTACGATATCCTTCTTCATCCTACGCCACCAATAATGCTGCCGCAAGTCCCGATACATCTTCGCGGCGCCCGGGTTAATATAGTACCTGGAGCTATGGGCCTCCTATAAAATCAACTCTCGGATCCCATCGACATTGGGCACACAAACTCGCCCCTGCAATCTCAAAACACCATCATCACCTAAGGTAACCTGCTTGGCACCTCCTCGCTGCACCGTGTCTCTAAGGACACATAAATGGGGATCATCAAACTGCCGATCTTGGATAAGCTCCAATAACGAAGAACGAGCAACCGTGCAAGCTAACACACGACTGGGCTCAGAAACATCCAGTCACACAAACTGATTGGCTAAAGCCTGAACGTCCAAAGCAAGCGGCCTCTAACTGACTGGAATATAAGCAAGACTGCCCATACTGGCTGACTTCCTACTTAAAGCGTCGGCCACCACATTGGCCTTCTCCGGATGATATAAAATAGTGATATCATAATCCTTCAACAACTCCAACCACCTCCTCTGCCTCAAATTCAACTCCTTCTGCTTGAACAAGTACTGAAGACTCTTGTAGTCAGTGAACACCTCACATGCCACGCCATACAAATAGTGCCTCCAAATGTTCAAGGTGTGGACAATAGCTGCCAACTCTAAATCATGCACTGGATAGTTTTTCTCATGAATCTTCAACTGCCTCGAAGCATAGGCTATAACCTTGCCATCCTGCATCAATACTGCACCAAGTCCAATGCGGGAAGCATCACAATAGACGGTATAAGGCCCAGATCCTGTGGGCAAGACCAACACCGGTGCCGTAGTCAGGGCTGTCTTGAGCTTCTGAAAGCTCGCCTCACACTCCTCCGACCATGTGAACTGGGCACCCTTCTGGGTCAACCTGGTCACCGGGGCTGCAATAGATGAAAACCCCTCCACAAACCGACGGTAGTAGCCTGCTAAACCCAAGAAACTCCGAATCTCAGTAGCTGATGCTGGTCGAGGCCAGTTCTTGATTGCCTCAATCTTCTTCGGTTCCACCTGAATACCCTCTGCTGATACAACATGACCCAGAAATGCGACCGAATTCAACCAGAACTCACACTTCGAGAACTTAGCATACAACTGATTATCCTTTAGAGTCTGAAGAACCACCCTAAGGTGCTGCTCGTGCTCCTCCTGGCTGCGGGAGTACACCAAAATATCATCAATAAAGACTATCACGAACATGTCCAAGTAAGGTCTGAACACTCGGTTCATCAACTCCATAAATGCGGCTGGGGCATTGGTCAACCCAAACGACATGACCAAAAACTCATAATGTCCATACCGAGTGCGGAATGATGTCTTAGGGACATCAGACGCCCTAATCCTCAGCTGATGATAGACAGATCTCAAGTCTATCTTTGAAAACATCTTCGCACCCTGAAGCTCGTCAAACAAATCATCAATCCTCGGCAGTGGATACTTGTTCTTAATCGTCACTTTGTTCAATTGCCGGTAATCAATGCACATCCTCATCGATCCATCCTTTTTCTTCACAAATAACACTGGCGCACCCCAAGGAGAAACACTAGGCCTGATGAAACCCTTCTATAGCAAATCTTGCAACTGGTCCTTTAACTCCTTCAACTCTGGCGGGGCCATGCGATATGGCGGAATAGAAATGGGCTGCGTGCCTGGGGCCAGATCAATACAGAAATCAATATCCCTGTCGGGTGGCATACCCAGCAGGTCTGAAGGGAAAACCTCGGGGAACTCCCGAACAATAGGAACAGAGTCAATAGAAGGAACCTCCGTGCTGGAATCGCGAACATACGCCAGATAAGCTAAACACCCCTTCTCGACCATGCGTCGAGCCTTCACATATGAAATAACACTGCGGGTGGCATGACCTGGGGTCCCTCTCCACTCCAATCGGGGCAAATCTAGCAAAGCCAAGGTCACGGTCTTGGCGTGACAATCCAAGATAGCATGATACGGGGATAACCAATTCATCCCTAATATAACGTCGAAATCCACAATGTCTAAAAGCAATAAATCAACACGGGTCTCAAGACCCTCAAACACTACCACACAGGAACGATGAACTCGATCGACCACTATAGAATCACCCACCGGTGTAGATACATAAACAGGGATACCCAAAGCATCACTAGGCATAGCCAGGTAGGGTGCAAAATAAGACGACACATATGAATACGTAGGCCCAGGGTCAAATAGCACTGAGGCATCCGTATCACAAACCAGAATAGTACCTGTAATAACAGCATCTGAAGACTCAACCTCTAGCCTGGCTGGCAAAGCATAACACCGGGGCTGGGTCCCACCTCCCTGAATCATGTCTCTGGGACGATCTGCTACTGGCTGACCCCTACCTCTACCGGTCCGAGCTCCATCTCTACGGTCTCTACCTCCACCTCTATGATCCCTACCCCCGCCTCTAGCTAGCTGGGCAAGCTGTGGATCACCTGGTGCCTGAATCATGGGGCGAGGACCCTGCTGCTGAGAGCTACCCGAGGCTCGAGGGCAAAATCTGACAATATGACTCGGGTCACCACAACCATAACAAGCCCTCGGCTGCTGAGACTGCTGGCCCTGACGACCTGTATGTCCTCCCCGAAAACTCTGAAGTGGCGGTGCACTAATGGGCTACTGATAAGAATAATGCTGCTGAGAACCACCATCGCCTGGAGTACCATGAGAAACCTGGAGTGCTGACTGAAAGGGTCTCGGTGAATGGCCTCTACCATAAGAATCCCTACCTCCAGACGAGGTACCACTGAACCTACCAGAATGACGAGGCCTCTTATCCGACACCTGACCACCTCCTCGTGCAAGAGCCATCTCCACTCTACGGGCCACATTGGCCGCCTCCTGAAAAAAGAAATCTTACTACCAGCTCCCATAGTCATCTGGAGACGGATCGACTGAATCAATCCGTCAATAAACCTCCGCACCTTCTCTCGCTCTGTGGGGAGTATAACAATAGCATGGCGTGCCAAATCAATGAACCGCGTCTCATACTGGGTGACTGTCATGGAGCCCTGCTGGAGGCGCTCGAACTGCCTGCGAAGAGCCTCTCGCTGAGTAACTGGGAGAAACTTCTCCAAAAACAACTCTGCAAACTGATCCCATGTCAATGATGGCGACCCTGTGGATCTGGATAAACAATAGTCCCTCCACCAAGTCTTGGCGGATCCTGCAAGCCGAAAGGTGGCGAAGTCGACCCCATTGGTCTCCACAATACCCATAGTCCGAAGGATCTCATGGCAGCTGAATAAGAAATCCTGTGGATCCTTTGAAGAAGTACCGCTGAAGGTGGTGGTGAAAAGCTTGGAGAACCTATCAAGCCTCCACAAAGCATCCGAAGACATAGCCGCCCCACTGCCGGTCTGAGTCACAATACCCGGCTGAACTGCCACAGCTGGCTGAACCACCGGAACCTGAGCCTGGGGAGCTACCTGCTCTGGAGTACGTGTAGCAGGAGTCTGAACCCCTCCTCCAGCCTGAGAAGTGGCCGGTGTTACTGGAAGCAAACCCGCTCTAGTGACGCTCTCCACAAAGCCTACCAATCTGACCAGAGCGTCCTGAAGAACTGGGGTGGCTATGAACCCCTCTGGGACCTGAGCTGGGCCCACCGGAGCTGCTGGGGCTGGAACCTCCTCATCATAATCAACATGAGGCTCCACCTCTGGGGCTGCTGCTCGGGGCTGAGCTCTGCCCCGGCCTCGGCCTCTAGCACGGCCTCGGCCTCTGCCCCTCACAGGAGCTGCTGCTTGGGGCTCGGGCTGCTGCGCGGTAGAAGAGGAAGCACGTGTTCTCGCCATCTGCGAAAGAACAGAGTAGAAAGACAATCAGTATTTGAGAAACAGAATCGCACGACAGGAAAGAACGAAAGTGAAATTTTTCCTAACTTCGTAGCCTCTAGGGGCTAAATACAAATGTCTCCGTACCGATCCCTCAGACTCTACCAAGTTTGTCCGTGAGTAGCGAGACCTATGTAACCTAGAGCTCTGATACCAACTTTGTCACGACCCGGATTTCCCACCATCGGGAGTCGTGATGGCGCCTACTGTTGGAGCTAGGCAAGCCAAACATTTTAACATTTTCGGATAACAACATAACAATAATAAAATAACGAGTCTTTAAATAAATACGGAAGTCTTTCAAAACATAGATAACTGAAAAACCCAAAATGCGGAAGTCTAATATTTCACTACCCAAGACTGGAATCGCTATCTCACGAACTACTAAAGAGTGCTACAAACAAGTCGGAATAGAAATACATAAATGTCTGTCTCGGTACAATGGAAACAAACTGAAACATAGAAAGGGACTCCGGCCTGCGAACGCCAGCTAGGCTACCTCGTAAGTCCCTGGATTGAAGTCAGCTCCCGATCGATATCCTACTGCTGTGGTCCAAAAGCTGCTCCGGTACCGTGATCTGTGCAAAAGAGCACAGAAGTATAGCATCAGCACAATCGACCCCATGTGCTGGTAAGTGCCTGGCCTAACCCCGGCGAAGTAGTGACGAAGCTAGACATGACTACCAAAATCAACCTGTGCAGTTCAATGTATATATATATATGCAGTACAAGGAAAGAATACAGAAGTTTAACAGTTAAGAGGGAGGGAAACATACTATAGGGAGGTACAGTCCGGAGATAAAGTCAACAATTTAAATAAGAAACAAGGCAATAACAATAATTAATGAGAGCAGGACAATCAACAGTTGCACGGCATCAACCTTCATGCTTTTACTCTCATTCTCACCAAAGCAATCAAATAAAGTGCACGGCATCACCCTTCGTGCTTTTCCTCACGTAACTCTCATATCATGGCACGGAATGATCATTCGTGCAAATATAACTAAAACATGGCACGGAATGACCCTTCGTGCAAATATAATCAAAACATGGCACGGAATGACCCTTCGTGCATTATCACTCTTCCTCACCCAAACAGTAATCGCAACCAAACGGGGCGAGGGGATAAACAAATAATAAGAACTGTCCCGGCAAGGGAATTACACAATTAACAGCTAACTCCCGGCAAGGGAGCAACAACAATACTTTCACATCCCGGCAAGGGAAATAGTCAATACACTCAAACCATCCCGGCAAGGGATTAATCACACCACTTTCTATTGCTTTCATTTTTTACTCAATAATCTTTTTGTCGTTCGAGCCAGCGCTCCAAAGGATTTGCAATTCATAATTAGTTCTCATACTCTTCACATTGCATAAAATTCATCAATTAACATGGAGGAGTCATAACAATATCAGGATAAGTGCATACAAGGACCCACGGTCATGCTAGACACCGGTGTATAGATACTCGCCACCATGCCTATACACCGTACTCGATCATTTAGCAATTAGCAATTAATAACACTCTAATCCTATTCCTTCAAGCCAAAGTTAGATCAAACATTTACCTCGCTTTGCAACCAAATTCAAGATTCCAATAAACCTTCGCCTTGAAAATTCGTGTTCGAAGGCTTCAAATCTCATTCAAATTTGTGAAAACCCCTCTGAAAATCGCCCAAACCGAGCTCCCCGCAACTCTATTTTTCGTCAAAAATAGCCAAAACCCCCGTTTTATAGCATTTTACGATTCGGGCGCCACAGGTGGCGCCGGGCGCTGCCTGTGGCGCTGGTTCCAGTACCCAAAAATAATCCCGGCGCCATGGATGGCGCCCCGCGCTACCCTGGGCGCTGGCGATGGGAAATTATTTTTCTCCGACATAAAAATGGGCATAACTCTCTCATACGATGTCTGAATTGGACGATTCTTTTTGCTATGGCTGCGAAATTTCGATACGGATCTAATGCTTCAATCAAAACTGAATTTGGAGTTCATTTGCTTAATATGATACCACTTATTCTTGAAGAAATGACATCGAAACATTCTTGAAATGCCCAAGTTAAACTCCATCAACCATCCAAAATCCACTCGAGGCCCTCGGGACTTCAACCAAATATATCAACAAGTCTTAAAACATCATATGGACTTACCTAGGGTTTCAAATCATTCCAAGAAATGTTGAAACGTCAATTCATACCTCGATTCGGACTTATGAGTTTCAAACTTTTTAATTTACAAAACTTGCGCCGAAACATATCAAATGGATCCGGAATTATTCAAATTTGGCACACAAGTCATAAATGACATAATGGAGCTATTTCAAATTTTAATCCATTTTTTTCACATAAAAACGTTCTGAAAAATTATACGGACTGCACATGCAAATCGAGGTGAGAGAAAAAAAAAGGAGGTTTCTAGGCCTCGGAACACTGAATTTGTTTCTAAAACAAGTGATGACTTTTTGGGTCATCACAATATATATGTGCATGGACCCATGCTCAAAGACTCCTATAGTACAATAATTATTAGGTGCACCTCTATGAGTGAAATTAGCGGTTTAAATCACACTACAGACGGTCTTATTTTCGGCACAAAGCATAGATATATATACACGTGAAAATCACTAAAATTTTTAAAAATATATAATTTTGAACCTATAATTTCAAAAGTGCAGTGAGTTCATGCTAAGAGACTAAAGTTAAACACGTAATTCTAGATCTTCTTCTTCATAATAGTGCACCTATCCTCTTGAAATCCGGTATCCGCCTCTGCTTAACTCGTGTCAAAGTCTTCTTTCATTTTTCAAAAACTTCGAAATGAACCAAATGTGACATTTATAGCCTGTTTGGCCAAGCTTCTCAAGAGGCCAAAAGTGCTTTTTTCCCAAAATTTTTTCGTAACTTGAGGTATTTGGCCAAGCTTTTTTGGGGGGAAAAAGTGCTTTTGGGAAGAAGCAGAAGCAGTTTCTGTGAAGCAGAAAAAAGTAGCTTCTTCCCAAAAGCATAAGCAGACAGTTTTGACTTTTCTTCTTACCTAAAATACCCTTAACAAAATATATTATATACCAAAATAACCGTTAAACCTAATACATAGGATATTAATATATAAGTATTTCTTCTTATTTTTACGATAGCTTTTTAATATATAGTGGCTTTAGGGATGAATGCTTTTATATTTGTTGAATGAATTTTAATATATTTAACTTATATTAAAGGAATTAAGTACTTTTTTATTTTATTTTCATATTGTACTTAAATAAAATGAAAAGATTTAATTATTGCCTATAATAATAAATTTTTGAGATTATTTATTTACTTATAATATTAACTATTAAGTAAATCTATTCATGTTCTTATTCGTAATTTGATACTTAAAAGCACTTTCTGAAAAGCTTGGCCAAACACAAATTATTGCTCAAAAGTATTTTTCAGAGTAATTAGCCAAACACAAACTGCTTCTCTCCTTCAAAAGCACTTTTGAAAAAAGCACTTTTCAAAATAAGCTGATTTCTCCAACTTGGCCAAACAGGCTATTAGTAAGACATTAACACATCAACGGTAATTGAGTAATGATAAAAAATTATTTGCGCATGACATCAAAATCAAATTAATGAACACAAAATAAGTGTAAATATTTTTATATATCTATTTAGTACTTAATAGGTAATAATATTTTTTAAATTTATATATTTTTATATATCTATTTAGTACTTAATAGGTAATAATATTTTTTAAATTTATAATTTATTGTAATTAAATTTAAGATGTAAACATCGAATGGAGCTTTGTGCCTTGGTGTTGCTATCTTAGCTGAGAGATCAGAGCCGTCGATTGCATTGACAACGTTAATAATGACCCATTCCGAGATCGTTGATCGAGAAAGAATCCACTTTTTGCAATCAAACGCCACGTAGCCTTAGGACTAATTATTAGACGGAAAATGGCCAAATATATTCCTGTACTATGAGAAAAGGTGTAAGTATATCCCTCGTTATACTTTGGGTTCAAATATACTTCTACTATCATACTACTGGTTCATATATACCCCACTTCCATTAAGTTTGTCTAAGTGAACATCAAATCCTACGTGGCACTAATATTTGATAAGGTGGATATCGCATAACATGCCACCTCAGCTCCCCAACCCATTGTACCTCTCCCCTCTATTTGTTCTTCCATCACTAAAATTTTCGTCCCCACCTCCTCTAGAAAAGTAGCGGGATGAGTTTTTGGACAAATACAACCCTTAAAGCAAGCTGCTCATAATCATTAATCAGACAGTTGATATTACTAGGTGGAAAACTTTTGCTCGAGGGCTTTGAAATTGACTTTTGGACATGTCTTACCCAGAAATGAACTGAGCTTGCTTATGAACAACAGCTTCGACTGGCTTTGCTTGTTTCTATTAGGGTTGTTCCTTGTTTTCTGCTACTTTGTCTTTCTTTGAATCTTTTACAACACAAACAAAATGCAATACCTTGGCCTTGAAGGACAAGCAACTAAATTATATTGTAACGTGAAATTTGTCCGTCTTTTCACGGTGGTGTTTCTGTGATGTTGTGTAACTTTCCCGATCTTTGAATTTTGCAGTTAATATGGCAGAAAAAGAACAAAGGTATTTCATGTTATCATAACTGTCACATTTATCATTTTCTTTGAAGGAGGAGACTAAGTTTGAGTTTCCACATTAAAGGGAGGGGTAAAATGGGTTAGGGGCGATGAGGTGGCATGTCATGTGGCATCCTCCTCATCAAATATTAGTGCTACGTAGGATTTGATGTCCACATTGGACAAATTTAACGGAAGAGGGGTATATTTGAACCAGTAGTATGACGGTAGGGATATATTTGAACCCAAAGTATAACGAGAGATATATTTAAACCTTTTCTCATAGTACAAGGGTATATTTGGCCCTTTACCGATTATTGGATGCATCGCTGGTGACAAGGATAGTGTCAAATTTTATTCTTAAGCAAAAAAAAAGAGTGATTTTATGGTGTGCCTCACAAGTCACAACTGACATTAGTTGTGTGATTCTTCTTTTTATCTCATATATTTATGGACTCATATCTTATATATTTGAGTCCACAAAATTCTGGGACCACACAGTGTTGTGAAACAAAAAAGAGGCCTCACATAACTAGCGTCGGTTGTACGGGACATAAAATAAAAAATTTCCAAAAATAGAGGAGGTGAACAAAATGTTGCTGACCGACGGGCAGGGGCAAGAGACTCGGGCAAGGGAACAATGACCTTGGAAATAGAGCTTCCATGTCAAATTGGTCCCTAGTGGGTCCTAGTAACTCATCGATTTCCATTGGCTGTTTTCAAATCATGAAGTAAGTGGGCCCAAAAATGTTGTGTAGTTTATTGGTTTGTGCGACCGACGTCGACGGAGCTCCAATGTATAAGGAGAGAGAAAGTAGGGTCTCTAAGTAATAATTATGGGTGTGTATGGTATGGTGGAAAATATTTTTCTTCCAAACTTATCTTCTGGCGTTGGATTTACTAACAGAAATATCTTTTTGAAAAATATATGATTAGACTAATATTATGAGAGACGAAATGGGTAAGAATGGTAAGTCGGAGTTTAGGAACCAGGATGGTAAGGGTTAGGAGGGGTGGGGGATAGATATTAGATAGTGAGGTGGAGAATGTTGACAAATAATTTTAAAAATTATTTTTCCTCCTTTTGGTAGGAGTTATTCTCTTCCAATTGAAAAATGAGTTCACGAGAAAAATATTTTTTAAAATATTTAATCCAATCAAACATGGGAGAATTGTGCGAAACACACCCCATAAGAAGTCTTTTTTTTCTTTTTTCTTTTTGATTTGGCATATTCAATTTTCAATTTGGTGACTCGATTTATTCAAATTTACCATAGCAGATTCAGTAAAAGAAATATGCTTTATAAAATTTTCTATATTCTTAAAATTCAAACACGAGACTTGTAGTTAATCCTATAACAATCTTCGAGAATAAACTCTCCAAAAGAAATTATGAAAAGGCATGTTGTGTAATGATTGAATGGAGGAGAGTAGTTTTATAATTGTGTTGTTTGGTCAGGACATTTATCGTTATTAGTTTTTGTTGGACTTTAAAGCATTGGACTTCAAAGACTTTAAGCATTGGGCTTTAAAGTCTAAGAGTGTGAATTGGAAATGGTGGGAAATAAAAATTTGAATGAAGTGAGCTTTTGTCTTGAACTTTGTCCCTCATTGGTAAGGGACAACTACATTTGTGTGTATATATATAGAATCACTTCTTAAAGCTCTTAAAAGGAGTTGAAGAGAATGAACCCTCGCGCTGTCGTCGTCGCTCGCTCGGCTCGGCTTCGGCTTCGGCTTCGGCTTCGTCTTCGTCTTCGGAAAATGATCGATAAGATTATTTTTGGACAAAATTTATTTAATTAATTATTTAATAATTAATTAAATGTCAGTTAGTTAGCCGATGTCCGGGCGTGACCGTGGTAGGACCGCGCCAGAACACTGCTGCAGATTCAGAAGGCCACTCTGGCCGCGGTCCTGGCGTAACCGCGGTAGGACCGCGGCAGGACGCGCAAACTTCTGAACAGACACCTTTTCCAGAACAAACATCACACCTCTTCCAATAATTGCCTATAAATTCTGAGGCATGGCTTCTTTTTTAACACACTGAAAAATTACAAAACTTCCTTCTTTCTGAAAGTACTGCATTCTAATTCGCAGTCTCTCTCTCTCAAATTCGTAAGTGTGATTTTGCTCCGTTCTTTGAGTTCGTTGGTATCCTGCAGTTTGTATTGCCACTGTTGCAGGAAGGTTTATTTCGTTTCATCCTGGGAGGATTTAATCCATTACCTTGGCAACGTGTGAGGGGGTTAAAATTCCTTAAGGACGCACAATCAAATTGTGGACTCGGAATATTTCTTATTCTTTACTGTTTTCCAGTTTCTTTTATTCTTCTAACAGTTTTTTTGATTTTGTGTTTTAACACAGTAGCGGATTACAAGCTTAAGGAATTTTATACTAACATTTCTGTGTTGAAATATATATTAAACTGTTATTTATATTTTGTATACTGGTTTGGAGACTAAAGCCTTCGTGCTTTCTACTCCAATAATTGTTCTTCCGGTTTAAAGTATATCAAAACTTTACCGGAATAATAAACATACGGGTTTGAAGTATATAAAAACTTCACCATTGTTACATGTTGTATGTTTGGTTTG
>NW_017670298.1:83261-86448 GCF_001879085.1 Nicotiana attenuata
GCAATAAGTAAACTTAGTCGATTACACAGTAAATCCCACAAACATCACTGGATGGCAATGAAACGAGTTCTGGGATATTTGGCATATACCCAAGACTACGCTTTGCACTACAATAAATATCTTGCGGTTATCGAAGGATATAGTGATGCAAATTGGATAACCGGCTCAACAGAAACAAAGTCCACAAGTGGATATGTTTTTACTGTTGGTGGAGGAGCAGTATCTTGGAAGTCTTCCAAACAGACATGCATCGCTCGCTCTACAATGGAATCAGAGTTTATAGCTTTGGATAAAGCCGGCGAAGAAGCTGAATGTCTTCGAAATTTCTTAAAAGACATTCCGTTCTGGCCAAAACCTTTGGCTCCTATTTGCATACATTGTGATAGTGAGGCTGCAATAGGACGGACAGGGAGTGTTATGTATAACGGAAAGTCTCGTCATATACTACGAAGACATAACACCGTTAGACAACTACTTTCTAGTAGAATTATCACTATTGATTATGTAAGGTCAAAGGATAATGTGGCGGATCTGCTTACAAAAGGCTTAACTAGAGAGGGAGTTGAGAAATCGTCTAAGGGAATGGGTCTATGGCCGAGGACAAGTCAACATGGCGGTAACTCTACCTAGAATTTTGGATGTTCCGAGATCTAGGTTCAAGGAGCTCAAACAAAGTTGTGATTGACCGGTTCAACATTGTCAAAGTAAAATCTTTGGTCCCTTCTCGTGATGAAGACAATGTTCAGTAACAAGGATAGAACTTTACACGTTCTTTAATGATTACCTAAGTTTGATGTGGTATTTATCAAATAGTGTCAATCTAAAGGATTACACGTTTAGGAATCACCTATGTAAGTGTGAAGTGGAAGCCGCTTCAATGAGAATTCTGTAAGGCCAATTCTCTACGCACTTATGAAACCAGGCTGTGTTCATGGCTGAAACGAACACAACAATGAGAACCAAAAGACGGTTAAGGGTTGGTTGTGTGACATATGGTGTTCTAGGTATAAACTAAAGTTCGACGGTTCAAAGATATCAAATCTACCGATTGACCGAGTATATCCGATATATGTTCACTACGAAAAGTTCAAAGGGAAACCTACTTATCCAGATGCAATTAATCCTTACTTGCAAATCACACAGCGTTCATCTATGATTATTCTTGTTACAGCCATTCCCATTCATGTGGGGGATTGTTGGACTTTAAAGCATTGGGATTCAAAGACTTTAAGCATTGGGCTTTAAAGTCTAAGAGTGTGAATTGGAAATGGTGGGAAATAAAATGGAGGGAAATGAAAATTTGAATGAAGTGAGCTTTTGTCTTGAACTTTGTCCCTTATTGGTGAGGGACAACTACATTTGTGTGTATATATATAGAATCACTTCTTAAAGCTCTTAAAAGGAAATGAAGAGAATGAACTCTCGCGTCGTCGTCGTCACTCGCTCGGCTCGGCTTCGGCTTTGGATTTGGATTTGGATTTGTCAAATGATCGATCGATAAGATTATTTTTGGACAAAATTTATTTAATTAATTATTTAATAATTAATTAAATGTCAGTTAGTTAGCCGTTGTTCGGGCGTGACCGCGGTAGGACCGCGCCAGAACACTGCTGCAGATTCAGAAGGCCACTCTGGCGCGGTCCTGGCGTAACCGCGGCAGGACGCGCAAACTTCTGAACAGACACCTTTTCCAGAACAAACATCACACCTCTTCCAATAATTGCCTATAAATTTTGAGGCATAGCTTCGTTTTTAACACACTAAAAAATTACAAAACTTCCTTCTTTCTGAAAATACTGCATTCTAATTCGCAGTCTCTCTTTCTCAAATTCGTAAGTGTGATTTTGCTCCGTTCTTTGAGTTCGTTGGTATCCTACAGTTTGTATTGCCACTGTTGCAGGAAGGTTTATTCCGTTTTATCCTGGGAGGATTTAATCCATTACCTTGGCAACGTGTGAGGGGGTTAAAATTTCTTAAGGACGCACAAGCAAATTGTGGACTCGGAATATTTCTTATTCTTTACTGTTTTCCAGTTTCTTTTCTTCTTCTAACAGTTTTTTTGATTTTGTGTTTTAACACAGTAGCGGATTACAGTTTTAGCATACACGCATTGCGCGTGTACCTTATCTCAATGAATATAAAATTACAAAATTACATAAATATTATATTAAAATTTTTGTTTGAGTTATAAAATTAAATCTAAGAAAATATTAAAGCATTATTGCAAAAGGTATAGTTCAATCACTAAATTTTTTATTAACTCTTTTTCGTTTTGGAGTGAGCTTTCTTTGCTCGTATATATATATATATATATATATATATATATATATAGTCACGACCCATTTTATTCTTCATAGCAATAGGTCGTGAGGGCGCCTGACACGAGGGCGCCTGACACC
The DNA here is from genome assembly GCF_001879085.1 of Nicotiana attenuata. Classification (NCBI taxonomy): domain Eukaryota; kingdom Viridiplantae; phylum Streptophyta; class Magnoliopsida; order Solanales; family Solanaceae; genus Nicotiana; species Nicotiana attenuata. The sequence goes on from NW_017670298.1 coordinate 85,661, forward strand.
CGTGTCAGGCAAGCCATTTCGAAATGTTACTATTCTGCTTATGTTACTTTTAATTAGAATTACACGGAGTAAACACTCAACTTGGAAATTTAAACCAAAAGAGATAAAAACTACGATAGAGTAATTACACAACCCCAAAAATGATCGTCTACTAAAGTGTGTGCCAGAACCTGGTGTCACAAGCTACGGGCAGCTAGTAGAATATACAACCAAAAGAATATCATCTATCCTACTGTCTGAGTCCAAATAGACAGAAATAGAAATACAAAAGAGAGACTTCTTCGGCTACGGATCGACAATGAAGGGAGAAGCAGCTCACCGTAGAAGTCCCACGCCTGCTCACGACTGCGCACCAGAGAAATGACCAGATCCACCTGCCTCAAACCCTGTACATTTAAGTACAGAAGCGTAGCATGAGTACATAAACAATATGTACCCAGTGAGTATCCCGTCTAATCTCGAAGAAGTAGAGACGAGAGGTCGACTTGATACTCACTAGGGTCAAATAATATTTTAAGTATGATTTCAACAATAAAGAAGTATTCGATGCACAACAGTTTACAACAGATATGTAATTCATAACCTCACTAGAATCCTGGCGAGTCAAGTTCTATAATTACATTTATCAATTCATTTTAGCCTATGGAAGGCAATATCAACATTTAACATTCTCAGGCAAAGCTATATAAGCATGCGCAAACATGCCGAGGCGACGGCCCGAACCAACAGAAATAAACTGTGCACTTGCCGAGGGTCGACGGCGCGCCTATAGATGCATCTATTACCCC
>NW_017670298.1:89508-136269 GCF_001879085.1 Nicotiana attenuata
ATATATATATAAAATTGATACACTCTGGACGTCGACGTGTTAAAGAGTGTGGATATATACTCTCTTCTTTAGGCGCGTAAAAGTGAAGAATGATTGGAAAACCAACTTCCAAAAATAATATTTTTCAATCGTTAATTATTATATAATCATATACAAAATGTTATTTGTCAGAATATAATTATATATTTTTCTTTGTTTCATCTTGATATACAACACATACTTTNGATATACACACATACTTTTCTCAGTATTCCTCAAATCAACGTTTCAAAAACAGTGTTGTTTTTTTCTTGAACAAAAGCAATATCCTTTTGTGGTTTTGGTTATTAACTAATATAATTATGAATTTTGAAATATTTTTAGCACTAATGTCAGTAACATCTAGAGATTTAAAAGTCGTATATATTTACAAAGCAAAAGACACAAAGTTTGAGAACCTAAAATATCATTGAATATAGAAGGAGCAAGGACTGATATTATCAATTTTAGTAACAAATAGTTCTTACTTATTCTTTGTGGACTTTATCGTTTTTTGTTTACTCGTTTATCATTATATTCAAACTTATTTCTCTCGCTTGAATTGAAAATATAATAATTTTATTTGAACTTATCATTAGAAGTAGAAGAAAATATACCTTGATATTTTGATTACCCTTAATTCAAAACAAAATTGTCACAACCGGTGTAACTTTTCGTTCATATATATTATTTAGTTGTTATTAGATCTTGATAAATAGGAATTTGAAATTAAATTTTCAATTTTTCTTCTTTGAACATTAATTAAACTATGGAGTTATAGTTACTTTATGCAATTCAAGTAAAAATAATAATTAATATGATTAGAATACTATTCATTTTTGAATTCTAAATATTAAGAGTTCCTATTATAACAAAACATTCAGTTAATTTTGAATTTTAAATAAAATAATTAATGACAATGATATTTAATATATAAGATGACGTACGTGTTATCTATCATTATTAATTAAAGTGCTTATATTAATTATACAAAATGTATAAGTCACCTTAAACACTTTGTCTACATATCAAAAATTAGAACTTTTGATACTCACATGGTCGAAAAAAAGAAATGGACGAAGAATTAGAATTTGAAAACATGCACGAAGACAAAAACGTTGCAATTCATTACAATTCCTAACGTGTAAAAACTTGGAAACATGGAAGGGTCATACGTAAGGAAAATAGTTACACTAAATACAGAAAAATTATCGAAGTAAAATCTAACTCAATATCAGATTCCTAAATATTAGGAATTTTTACATAGTTCAAATAAGTAAAAAGTTAGTTAATTTAAAGTTCCAAATATTAGGAAGATAATTAAATTATAATTACAATTTTATCCAATGTGAAATCTATTTTCAAAGGGTAAAAAAGACGAACGACATTTCGCTAATGTCTTCGTGCTTTTAATATAGTACTAGTTTCTCGGCACGTGCGTTGCACGTGTATGTTGAGACAAGTAAATTGTTTTTCCTAAGCCTACAAAGATGTACAATCAAACATACTATTTATACTAAGTCAAAACCCACTATTTACATGGTAAATAAAACTGAATTATCTCTATACAATTACTAAAAAAAACTTCACACTTGATTTGTTAAGTTCGAAATCATTACAGCACAAATCCATTGCAAAATATCATAAATTTATTTGAAATGCCAATTTTTTTTCCAGTGTCAATCAAGAAATGCAAAATTTCATCAAATAATGAAACTTGGAGAACATATTTGATGTTATGGAGCATTTAAAAAATTTTGGGCTTGGAATATTATCATTGTCGAATTTCTTTATAAAGATGTTAATAAAAAGTATATTGCAGATTCTTTGTGCACTAAAGATTAGTCCTCTTCGAATACTAATACTTTTATCATCAATCAAAGAAAATTGTTGTAGCTTGTTAATAGGTACACATATTATTTTGTCAATTCTACACCGATTCCCATTTTGACTGAACTTGAGATGATTAAGCGGACAAAGAAAAATAATGTAATAGTAAATAATATAAGATAGGTTTTGTATTTTCTAGTATGATTAACATTCTTAATTGATATAAATATTAATTTAAAACAATTCTTTAAAAAATGTGACATCTTGCACTGACGATAGCTATATTAATTTAGGCGATATATTGAAATAGTTCTAATTAGTTAAAAAATATAAGTATTACCAATTGTATGTTCGACTAACTACAAGTAACCTCTAACTAAGAAGAGTAGAAAACAAATCTACGTTCGATGCAAATGTTAATTAGCTTAATTATATTAACAACGATTGTTGATAATTATAAAGATATAGCGTCAATTTTGTGAAACCTAACTTGAAAGGATGTGCATAATCTTTCTAGTATAGAATTAACATCATTGCATCTCCTTCCCCTTATTTTTATTACCTCCATCTTTAACATGTTCAATTTAAAAAAATACAAAATAATGATTAACTAATACTTGACACATAAAATTTAATTTATATTCATATGTTATAATGCAATAGTAGGCAATATATCTTCAAATATTATATCAAATATTTTTATTCAATAAAAGTTTCTTTTGCTAAAATAATCTTTTCATCCGCTTATACTTCATAAAGTAGGTTTAATGAACTATAAATACAATAATAATAAACAAATTGTAAAGCAAAAAAAGCAATTGCAAAGAACTTAAAAATTTCTCTAAATAACCAAAATATATCAAAAGAAGTCATAGTTTACCAAAAAAAGACATCTCAAACATGTGTTCCAAGGAAACAATATATATATATATATATATATATATATATATATATATATATATATATATAGAGAGAGAGAGAGAGAGAGAGAGAGAGAGTGCACAAGTCCGTTTGTGTATGAAATATTAGTAGAGACCATATAATTTGCATACAAAATTTAAAAATACCAAGTCAATTAATATATAAAGCCTTAAAACCACATGTGGTTCATCCGCAACAGATCCACCACCATTGTTGTCATCTATTTTCACCTTGATAATCAGTAGCCACATTTGCCGCAAAATAAATATTTAGTAATTTCCTAGCACCAATGCTGCCAATAAAATTCCTTGTGAGAGTACAAAATGAAGTGTTAGAATTAAGTTTAGCTGCAAGCATTTTTGCGAGTAATTAGAAGTTTAATATCAGAAGGGATTATACAAGTTCCGTGAGAAGTGAATTTAGTGAAGGACTATAGAAGGGATTTATAATAGAAGTTTGTGCCAGAAAAATTCAAAAACCAACTGTTCACAGAGTCTTCATTCATTATAAATGAGTGTATGACTTTTATGTGAACATAATCTGAAAATCATGCACCATGTTTTCGCTACCACTTAAGAACTCATCAACTGGATTATATGAAAAAGAGAATAGCTCATCAAAAAATTAAGGACATTTCATTTGGACAGGAGAAAGATTTTGCTTGATCATCGGTCAATAGCACAGACAAAAGGTAGAACCATTTAAATAGATGATAAGACTTTTACAAACGCAACCGTTGAATTCATTAAAAAGGCAACGATTTAAATAATTTGAAGCATTTTAAGATACACAACCTTTGCGAACAGTTTCCTCTTTATTTTTGTTTAAATATTATTATCAATATATTATTATTATAAATTATTTTAAATAAGTAGGATAAGTAAAATTTTACAAGGATAAATAAGTAATTCGTTCATGCTTATATATATATATATATATATATATATAGAAGCATGAACCCTTAGATTAATTTTCTTTTGTGAGCTTCATCCAAAAAAAATTCATAAAATTCTGCTTGAGGTACCATGTTTTATGACTAATTCCATTTCTCTTATTTCCTATAGATACATAGATCTAAAGATGATATGAAGTAGTCTATTATATAGTAGTTGGAAAATAATTGCTTTTATTTATGCCAATGACGTTGAATTAATTTATTTGCACTTCGGCTAATTTATTAAGTATATATTACCTTCTACCAATATAAGTATTAAGTAACTAAGTATCTACATAAACTTAAATAACTTCTAGAAAGCAAACGGCTCGGAGGATTAAATTATTCGTATTAAAAACCTTAAGGTCAATGTGCAAAAAGTACCTATGTTTTGCAAAAGTTCCTCATTCTAAATTGGAGCCCTAGATTTCAATCTTCCTTTGAAAGTACTCATAAAGTAAATCTAACAAAAAATATACCACCAAAATCAAATAAAATAGTGAAGTTCATGCACTTATTGAAGATTCTCTGTTTACCTCGAAATACGAAATAACAATTAAACTTGTTTGTGATTTTAAAAATACGTGTTTTAATTCAATACTAATTAATAACCAAGAAATCAAACGTATGAATTAAAGAAGTAAGTTGAATCAAACCAGTGCTTAAGCAAGTCTTGACCTCGAGCTATGATGGCCTCGAGGTAGGTCAACAAGAACAGTTAAGTAAAGACAATAAAGTTAAGAGACAATTCTCATGAGTAATGAGAAAGAAAGTAAGAGAGTATATTCTTTTGCCAATGATTGATGATGTGTTACAAATGATTGGTGTTCCCTTTATATAGTAGGGGAACCCTAAATAAGGTACATTTTCATTTTCAGTAAGGAATCTTATTGGGACAGCTGTCTAACTGCCTAGTACAAATCCGTACTAACTCGTACAAATCTATTCCGGAATTTACGCCGTGATCTTAAGGCCCTCGCGGGAATCTCGCTCTTTCTGTTATAAAATCATAACGGTATTATCTCGAGGTTGACCATACTCGGCTCCGATGTTCCTCGAGCACTTAGATCTTCGAGTCTCGTATTCTGCCTTCGAGCTTGAGCTCGGTCCATATTGATCTTGTTCTCGATGCGACCCTCGAGCCTACAAAATCGGGGACACATGATTTTGACTGTATACAGATAGTCCCCGCGTTTCTTAGAATAAAATGACAAGAAATGACTTGAGCCTCGATTCTCCGGAGTCCTAGATGATAATGTCATTCCCGTGACGTAGGCGCTCGAGGTGACCGAAATATCCCGTCGGTTCGCTTCCCCAAAACATTAAATGTTTCACCAGTGGTGGTCGTCCATTAGCGTCGTCCAATCGTCACCGCTTGCCTATAAATACAAGATTCAATTTTGGAAAAACTTTACTTCAATCTTCATTCCACCTCCAAACTCCTTTTATATCTCCCCCTCTTCATCTCTTCTCTCTCATTACCCGTTACTCTCATTCTTTTAGTGCCAGAAAATATAAACTCCGCCTATCTCCACTTCCTTAGTTTGAATCAACGGCAAAAACTTCCAAAACAGTTCCTCAGAAAGAGAAGGTTTCCTCCTCCTCTTCCTGGCCGGCCGGTGATAAAGCGCCGGCCCTTCACGAGATCGTTCCCGGCCCCTGCTTCTAAAGAAAGACTTCAGAGTTGAAAATCCCCCTTCAATTCCTGGTCGATGCGAGCACATTTCGATGTACGTTTGCTTGATAATGGAGAAGCACATCAAGGCCATGAAGAAAGACTGTAGCTGGGGGGACGAGGTCGTGGAACAGAACTCCCACCTCGAGGAGAGAATTACCACTCATATGGAGGGGTTTCTAAGTGTTTACACTTACCTCTTCACACTGGGTCCTCTAGATCCAGTCGTGATCGACTTCTGCAAAATATATCAAGTCATCCTCGGCCAAATCGATCCTTGTTTCTGGCGTATAGTCAATATGCTTCGGTACTTCTCCAGCATTTTTTAGCCCGAAGGCATTACATTGTAATAGTATGTTCCAAACTTAGTGATAAACGAGGTCCTCTCCTGGTCCTTCAGGTTCATTTGAATTTGATTGTACCCGGAGTAGGCGTCGAGAAAGGTAACGATCTCGTGGCCGGCCGTGGCATCGATCATGCGATCGATGTTAGGCAGTGGAAAGGAGTCTTTATGGCATGCCTTGTTTAAATCCTTATAATCTACTCACATTCTACGTTTGTTCCCCTTTTAGGGACTAGAACTACGTTGGCTAACCATTCCGGGTATTTTACCTCCTGAAATAGACCCTATTTTAAGAAGTTTAGTTACCTCCTCCTTTATGAACGCATGTTTCACCTCGGACTGGGGCCTCCTTTTTTGCTTTAATGGTTTGAACCTGGGGTCGAGGCTCAACCGTTGTGTTGTTATTTCAGATGGGATCCCTGTCATGTCTAAATGGGACCAAGCAAAACAATCCATGTTATCGATAAGAAATTGAATGAGTTTTTTCCTGAGTTCGGGGGTTAACCCCGTTCCCAGGTATATCTTTCTCTCGGGCATATACTCGATCAGTATGACCCGTTCCAGCTCCTCGACTGTTGACTTGGTTGCATCTGACTCTTCGGGAACAACAAAAGTTCGAGGGGTAAGGAAATCCTCTTCTTCTTCTTCGATTACCTATTTCTCCGATTCGGTCGAGGCTGGGGACGGCGATTGCTATTTGGCTGTCTGCTTCTCTTTGGTGCTCAATTTTTTCGAGGTCGAGGCGCTGGTATCGGTGTCACCTCATCGACTGCGAACATTTCCTTTGCAGCGTGTTGTTCCTCGTAAACTGTTTTCACACCATCCACTGTTGGGAATTTCATCATCTGATGAAGGGTTGACGGTACTACCCTCATGTTTTGGATCCATGGCCTCCCGAGTAGCGCATTATATCTCATATCGCCTTCAATGACATGGAATTTTGTATCTTGGATGGTCCCGGCCACGTTCACTGGTAGGATTATCTCCCCCTTCGATGTTCCGCTTGCCATGTTGAAGCCGTTTAGGACCCGAGATGCAGGCACAATTTGGTCCTGTAGGCCGAGCTGCTCTACGACCCTCGATCTGATTATGTTTGCTGAGCTACCTGGATCCACTAGAACACGTTTAACTTGAATTTTATTTAACAAAATAGAAATTACCAGGGCGTCATTGTGTGGCTGGAAATGCCTTCCGCTTCCTCGTCATTGAACGATAGGATGCCCTCAGGGACATAACTCCGAGTCCGTTTTGCTCTGGTAATTTACACCTCGGCACGTTTGAATATAGGCCCTTGTGGAACATCGACTCTGCCAACGATCATATGAATTACATGTTGCGGTTCTTCCTGCTCATTTTTCTGTTTGTTTCTCTTTCTCTGAAGTGATTTTTAGCTCGATCACTGAGAAACTCTCGAAAATGACCCTCGTTGAACAATCGAGCTACCTCCTCCCTCAGCTGCCTGAAGTTTTTGGTCCCATGGCCATGTGTGCCATGGTATTTACACATCAAGTTTTGGATTTCTTTGAGAAGGATCGGCTTGTATAGGTCTGGGCCACCTGGTGTCTTTGATCCTTCCAATAGCCGATACGATGCATCGACACTAAAATTATACTCCCATAACCGAGGTGCTTCTGCGGGATCGGTATGTTTATCAAAACCATTTTTACTCATAAGTCCCCGAGAATTCTGTCCTGGATCGTTTCTTCGATCATTCCGAGGAGGATTGCGCCTCGAGCCGTTGTTTCTTCGATCTGCGACGTATGGCTGATATGGTTTCGTATTTGATCTTGGTTCCTTGTTTGTATCTCTCGGGGCCTTAACTGCTAATATATTTGGATGAACTGAGCCTGAGGGGGCTTCAGCTGGTCGTCCTCGACCCTGATCTTCGATTGGTAATGATTATGCACATCTGCCCAAGTTACAGCTGGATACTCGATCAGCTTTTGCTTCAACTGTCGAGACGCGATCGAACTCCGCTCGTTCAACCCCTATGTAAAAGCTTGCACGGCCAAATCATATGAGACCGGTAGTAATTCCATTCGCTCCATTTAAAATCGAGATACGAACTCCCTTAGCATCCTATCACCCCTCTGTCTTATCTTGAAAATGTCTGATTTCCTTGTCGCAACCTTTGTAGCCCCGGTGGGCCTTTACGAAGGCATCTGCTAACATAGCAAATGAATCAATGGAATTCGGTGGCAAGTTGTGATAACAAATCATTTCTCCTTTTGAAAAAGTTTTCCAAAATTTTTTCAACAAAACCGACTCGATCTCATCATCATTTAAGTCGTTTTCTTTGATCCTGCATGTGTACGAGGTGATGTGTTCATTAGGATCGCTCATCCCGTTGTACTTAGGTATATCTGGCATACGGAACTTCTTGGGAATGGGCTTCGGATCTGCTCTCGGAGGGAATGGCTTTTGTACGATTTTTTTGGCATCCAAACCTTTCAAGACTGGGGGTACCCCCGGTATTTGATCAACATTATACGTCTCCACTTTTTTGTCATTATCCTCAATCTTTTTCTCCCCCGACTCGATTCTTTTGGTGAGTTCCTCGAGCATCCTCATAATTGTGGGATCAGTCCCCGAGCCATTACCGTTCGATCTTTCTGGAACCGGCTCAGTTCGGCGAGTAATTTTTGGTTCGGCCACACTTGGAGTTCTATGCTGACTTTGAAGTTGAGCGATAGCAACCTGTTGAGCTTGTAGCATCTCGAATATTACTTGGAGGCTAAATCCCCCATCTCCTATACCCTGTGTTCCTTGACCACCGGATCGGACTTCCCTGCGTACACTTCCTCCGAGGTCTGTGACTAAATCCGCCTTCAAAGCGATGTGTGAACTAACATCGACTGGTTCCACTATTGGCACTTCTCCAAGGTTAATCGGTGGCACACCGGCTCCTACATTGTTATTTTTCCCATGAAATTCAAGACCATCATCGCCGTGTGTGGGTGCGTTTTGTGAGTTTGACATGTTTTAACCTGAGAACAAAAATTCTTGACAATAACAAGTGTGAAAATAACGTGTGTTATCAGGATCAATACTGAAATATCACTATTATCTTTAGCCCCACGGTGGGCGCCAAACTGTTTACCTCGAAATACGAGTAACAATTAAACTTGTTTGTGATTTTAATGATTCGTGATTTAATTCAATACTAATTAATAACCAAAAAATCAAACGTATGACTTAAAGAAGTAAGTTGAATCAAACCAGTGCTTAAGCAAGTCTTAACCTCGAGCTATGATGGCCTCGAGGTAAGTCAACAAAAACAGTAAAGTAAAGACAATAAAGTTAAGAAACAATCTCATGAGTAATGAGCAAGAAAGTAAGAGAGTATATTCTTTTGCCAATAATTGATGATGCGTTACAAGTTATTGGTGTTCCCTTTATATATTAGGGGAACCCTAAGTAGGCGTTTGGACATAAGAATCGTAAAATTCCAAAAAATGGTGAAAATTTTTTTCTAGCGAAAATGGTATTTGAAATTTAGAGTTGTATTTGGACATAAAATTCAGTTTGGGTTGTTTTTGAAGTTTTGTGAGTGATTTGAGTGAAAATTTTCAAAAATAGCTATTTGGAGTTTTTCAAATTTTCGAAAATTTCCAAAATGCATTTTCAAGTGAAAATTGGAAATTTTATGAACAAACGGTGATTTCGAAAAAAAGTGAAATTTTTTTGAAACAAAGAAATTTTTTTATGTCCAAACGGGCTCTAAATAAGGTACATTTTCATTTTCAGTAAGGAATCTTATTGGGACAGCTGTCTAACCGCCTAGTATAAATCCGTACTACCTCGTACAAATCTATTCCGAAATTTACGCCGTGATCTTAGGGCCCTCCCGAGAATCTCGCTCTTTCTGTTATAAAACCATAAAAGTATTATCTCGAGGTTGACCATACTCGGCTGCGATGTTCCTCGAGCACTTAGATCTTCGAGTCTCGTATTCAGCCTTCGAGCTCGAGCTCGGTCCATATTGATCTTGTTCTTGATGCAACCCCTCGAACTTACAAAATCGGAAACACATGACTTTGATCATATATTCTCTAAAACATAAGGGAGCAAAATGCTAAAGAAGTTTGTGCAATAAAAACAATTCTAAAAAGTACATTTACTTATGATAGTTAAGTTGGCCAATAGACGCAATGTACTATAGCCATTAGATTCCACCCTTGAATCCTCGAGAAACAGCCACTTGTTTTATCGCATACCACCTGCTGTATTATATATATACTCCTCAGTCGCTAATTTACAATAATTGAGGCTTTTATATAGTTTTTCTAGAGGTCTAAATAACATTAAATATAAGGGCGGTCTCTACTCAACCAATCAAATAAAGACATGAAGTTGACAAAGTATTATTCTGGAATCTGGACACTAGTAAATTTCTGATTTGTGGTCTAAATAATGTATTGATATTTGCGTGTCTATAAATCATCTCATTAAAATTAAATAGTTTCCAATATTTTTATTTGAAGCGGAGGGAGCGTAATATATTTTTATTCTGTATATAACTTATGAGTTTATTTTGATTAAATAATGGTCCATCCATCTATATATAAGAAGCTCCACCACTTGCTTGCATTCCTCCCCCACTCTCCAATTCTTTACAAAACAATGAAGAAGTCATCTGCAGTATATTACAGTGGATGTGAAGAACACGAATATCAACCCCATTTCCTTGATGCTTGCTTTCTTTGCCGGAGACCCTTGGCTCACAACACTGACATCTTTATGTACAGGTTAGATTCATATAATCATCATCTTACCTTATCTCTTTTTCTGTTTAGATCCCTTTTCTTTTGGGACATGGGATGGTCATTCTATTTTAACCAATATAACAAAATTACATTAAAGCAACTGACTCTTTACCCACTTAATTAAATAATTTAAATTTATTTTGACTGCAGAGGGAACACACCATTTTGTAGCCAAGAATGCAGGCAAGAGCAAATGGAGATGGATGAAGCCAATGAGAGAAAATGGAAGCTTTCTTCTAAGAAATCCTCAAAAAATACACACAGAACTAAAACTGAAATCCCCGCCAAGGAAACTGACACAAATAAAGCTGTACGGACTGGCACAGTTGCTGTTTCCTGAATCTTTCAATACTCTATATTCTTATATATGGACATGAATTATTATGAGGCTACAACTCAAACAAAATTAAAAAGGAAAAAAGACTGCTGCTGCAAGTCATTTGAAAATGATTTCGACTACAAAATCATCTGTAAATTAAAGACATGATGGGAATCAAGAAATCAATTTTGAATCCTTACTTTTTTATTTTTCTAATTTTTCCTTTCGTTAAATCTTGTGGAATATGTCTGTAAAATGGGCATCCATATTTGGGATGGTTTGAAATGTCTTATCTCCTATCTTCACAATCCTTGCTTTCATATTATAAGCTAATCCGAGATTCCGAGGTCGTGAAATTATGAAATATGGTTCATTTAGTTCTTTCTAGTATTATGCATCCAGCCGGTGATGTGGTCCATGATGTTTTTTTTTTTTCTTGGGTGGCAAATATCATGAGTTATATATGTTGATCCATAAAATAAAGTATTTTAACATGTAAAATTAATCCAGTCTAGAGCTCCATTTAAAGTTGTTTCCAATATTAGGTGTGGTCCATGATGAGCTGTTTTTGAAAATCATGAGTTAGGAGGTTGATACACAAACTAATTAACGATAAAAGTGATGTAAAACGGTGGAAAAATACTAACTTTATCGTTGGTCTTCCAATCTAATCAAGTTAAACTTGATGCAATTTGTTTATATGATCCATAGTGTATTATGGAATGAAGCATTTATTTTAAAAGATTTTAATAAGTACTAGGAGTAGTATATATTGGTAACATAATAGATATAATCAAGATGTTCTTTGAGTGTTTTGTGCAAATCGCAGCAAGTTTTTTAAAAAGACGAATTTTAAGTTGTCACGTTTCTCTTTTCCAAAATTAATTTGACATCTTCAAAGCAAAATTAAATTAAATTGATTTAATATTTTAAAAATTAAAATTAAAATATTTAAAAACTATATAAAAAATACTACAAGTTATAATTCTTTTCATGTCTATATAATAAAAAATATTTATCAAAATTCACATAACTTAAATCTCGAGACGCGAAACAAATGCTTTGGGACAAAAGAATGCGTACTTGGCTATAAAGTGCGCGTTATTTGCTTATCTCATTACTTATTACTATATACAATTGAAATCAAACCTCTGCCCCACCCCTAAACCTCACAAACCTCAAAACTCACACCCTTCTTTCGAAAGCAAACAAAAGAAATTTTAGAAGACGGGGAATTGAACCAAAGAAAGTTCTTGTGTTCCATGTCCAGGTTCATTGTACCATACATTTCATTTTATTTAAAAATGTTAGGGTTGTAGGAGGTAATCTGCAGCTGACTCTTAGAAGAAAAAGAAAAAAAAAAGACAATTCCTTCATCAATTACAAATGTTCTTGATTAACTATTACTAGGTGGTATGAGTCACTCGTCTATTTTGTATAGAGACTTGCACGTGTTTCGTTAATAGTTCCTCTCCCGGACAAGATAAATTGAGCCCCACATCTTATTACTCTATGTGTTCTCTTGAATGAGGTTGGGCTAAGCCACTTTAGAGATAGGGGCGACATTTTTGTAATAGTAATTGTTAATGAGCTAGGGATGGCAACTAAAAAAACTAGGGCGATTGACCGCAATAGATTGAGTTGCTTTCATTTTAATTTGTTATGGAAAGTGAAAGCCATTACCTAATACCTAAACCCAGCTCTCATCTGGCATTTAATTTTTGACATATAAAATGTAACCCGTTCAATTTGTCTTAATCTCAATTAAACGAAATGGCTGATAACTTGTTGCTTATATCAATCCAACTTTCACACTATTCGGCGATGTCTGTCGTTTATTCCTTCAATCATTTTAATCCACTTATACTTAAAACAAGCACATATTGACATCTTATGAGTGTTGATTTTAACTCGTGTAACATGTTCAAATTTAAGTGGAGCGCATTGAGTTATAACATTTTAGTCCACTACTTGAATTTATGGACCTGAATTAGGGTTGTTGTAACGATCCGATGAGCATTTGCATTTTGTTCTGTGGTTTGAGGTTTTGAGTAACTTCATATGATGTATTACGACTTGCATGCATGGTTGGTTTTGAATATTTGAAAGTTTGGGATTGATTCATAAGAGTAATTCTCAATCTAGAAGCTTTATATTGGAAGGGTTGACAAAGGTTGGACTTGTGAGTAACACGCCTCGGATTCGTGTTTTGATGGTTCCAATAGGTTTGTATGGTGATTTTAGACCTAGGTGTATGTCTGAATTTGTATTAGGAGGTTCCTATGATGATTTAGCTCTTTTTGTCGGAAGTTGGCAATTAAAAGGTTTAGAAAGTTCACAAGTTTGACCGAAAGTTGACTTTGATGGTATCAGGTTTGGATTGGAGTTTCGGAACTTGGAATAGGTTCCTTTCGTTATTTGGGACTTGTGTGCAAAGTTTGGATTTATTCCATATAGGTTAGGCTTGAATTGGATGCTTGGATTGAAGTTTGAAGTTTATGAACTTAAGAAATTGATCTTGATCTATGATTCGTGATTTTGATATTATTTTGTATGATTTGAGGCATCGAGTAGGTCCGTGTTAACATTTTGAAAATTGTTGGCATGTTTGGACGGGGTCCCGAGAGATTCGGGAGAGTTTCAGATTTGTTTCAAATTGTTTTTGCCAAGTTGAGCTATGCTGGTTCTGGTTTTCTCGCATTTGCAATGAGGAGGTCGCAAATGCGACTATCGCATTTGCGAGTGCGTGGTCGCAATTGCGACTGATGGCTGCTGTGAAGGGACTTTGCATTTGCGAGAATTTCATCGCCTTCACTTAATTTTGATTTTACACAAATTTTTACACTAAAATCATGAATTTTTCACTATGTTTTAAAAAATAAGGTTTGAGAGTCGATTTGGACTTGGTTTTGAGATCTAATTATATATTTAGACTCGTGGGATTATGGGCCATCGGGATTTGGGCTCAGTTTCAGATTTAGACCATGTGGGGCCGGGTTGTCTTTTTATTAACTTTTGGAATTATGTCAAAGATTGAATCTTTATTGATTGGGGATATTTTCTTTAGCATTGTTTGACTTCCTTACATGATATTTGACTAGCTTTTGATCGTTTTGAGGAGTTTTTCTAAGAAAGGCGGTATTAAATTCTGGAATTGATTCTGAAATAAAGTAAGTGTCTTGCCTAGCTTTGTTGAGGAAATTTTTCCTAATAAAATGATATTGTTTGCTACATGTGGGGGTGATGCATATGCGAGGTGACGAGCGTATATGCATGTGTCAGGGTTATCCATGCTCGGGGTAGATTATATGATTCTTTATGCCTTGTTGAACTTTGTGATTTTCTTGACTTATGTTACACTTGATTTCTACAATAATATGAGTACAAATACAATGCTAGAGATCATACTTTAGCTTATTACAACTTAATTAAACAGGATGGACTTTTTGTGAGATTGTCGATGTGCTAAAATCGCACGTAGCAATACCTATATCATGAACACATATTTATGTACGTTATTTCTTAAGATACTTAGATTCCAAATGTTTGAGCCTAGTTGAGATACTTGAACATTGGAGGTTCTTGAAGTTTATTGGTGCAAAAGCTGTGATTATCTTTAATCACTCTTCTTGACATTATCTATGCTTCCTACCTTGCTTGGTGTTGATGTATAAATACTTGGTGAGGAAGAGTGAATTGCGCGAAGGGTGTTTGCGTGCTTGTGAAGAAGAGTGATTTATGCACGAAGGGTGATTTTATGCTTGAGGGAAAAGAGTTATTTACGTAAGAAGGGTATTTTTGTGCCTCTTGACATTATTATTTAAGCACGAAGAGTGTTTTTGTGCTTATTGATATCATTAATAAATCATGAAGGGGGTTTCCGTGCTTTTGGCATTATTATTTAAGCACGAAGGGTGTTTTCGTACTTCTTAATATTATTATTATTATTGCACGAAAGGTATTTTCATGCTTAGTGAGGAAGAGCGATATAATAATGGAACGAATAGTGTTTCCGTGCAGGCATTATGAGATTAAGAAATAACAAGGCAAGAAAAACAAGGCAAGAAAAATAATAATAGAGAATGCAAAAAAAAGACTTGAATCAGAACCAAAATAGAAGGACAAACAAAGTAAAAAAGAAACGGCATGTTAGATTTTAAACCATCCAAACAGGACTTGCTACAAAAGGGTGATATGATCATTAAAGGTGTTACGTAAATACAAGTTTAATAGTGATTAAATTATAAAATAATTAGTATATATAAAATCTTAAATATTAGGACTTTCAATAAAGTTTTATTAAGGAAAAATTCATTAGCAAAATTTTTAGTTGAATGATCTACAAATTGATTTACTTTAACGTTTAAATTGGGGAATATTTTCTTTCGAAATACTTGAAGTAGTAAAGTTTAAGAATATAAAACATATAATTGACGACTAAGGTTTTAAATGTCACGACTCAAAATTCACTATAGGCCGTGAGGGCGCCTAACTTCACTTGCTAGGCAAGCCAATCCATTAAACACTTAGAAAATCGGATTATAAGAGTTGAATTCGATTCTATAAGTATTTTAGTATGTTAGGTTGCCTAGCAAGTGGAGTTAGGCGTCCCCACGACCTATGGCGAATTTTTGATTGCGATATTAAGTGAGTAATTATGGACTCCAACTCTAAGAATATCAAATAGTTCCATAAGAAAGGAAATTAAGAAGGCAAAATTATTCTTGTATGATTTTTTAAAATACAACGGACAAAGAACGAGTTTTTGGTCAATATTGTCCCTTATCTTTAAGGGTAGGTCTATTTTGGTCCCTCAAAAATAACCTTGAGCATCTTTAGTCGCTTAAGTATGCTAAAGTGGAGCACCTTTAGTCTCACTGACACAATATGTTCAAAAACTAACGGTGTTACCCAACTCTGATTCATGAAGCAAATCTTCTGCTCTGAAGCAAAACGTTTCATCTCCTTTTATAGGATACACAAATTATCACTTTAATTCCTCATTTTAGATAATGTCTTCTAAAATTTTGACCTTAACAATATCTCCTTCTATGCCAGTTTTTAATGAGAAAATGACACTGTATAGCTGCTGTAAAAATAATAGCCGAAAAAGGTATAGAATTTGTATGTGTGTGTGTGTGTGTATATATATATATAATACAAATTTTATATACTTTTTTCGCTACCAAATGTAAATAATTTCTGGCAAGGGATAAAAGTGATAATACAACCTAGTTATTCGTTTGCTTCAATAATATGCCTAGAAGTGATCCTGGCAGCTCTATTTTTTTTTTTCAAATTTTAACTTTTCTTTTTGAAAAATTCAGCCGGGATTTTTAAATGCATATATATACAAAAAATATACAAATTTTATATATTTTTCGGTTATTATTTTTATAGGGGCTATACAATGTCATTTTCTCATTGAAAACTGACACATAAGGGGATATTTTCAAGGTTAAAATTTTAGAAGACATTATCTAAAAATAAGGAATTAAAGTGATAATTTGCGTTAGCCAATAAAAGGAGAGGAAACATTTTGCTTCAGAGCAGAAGATTTGCTTCATGAATCAGAGTTGGGTAACACCTTAGTTTTTGAACATATTGTGTCAGTGAGATTAAAGGTGCTCCATTTTAGCATACTTAAGGGACTAAATATGCTCAATGTTATATTTGAGGGACCAAAATAGACCTACCCTCAATGATAAGAGACAATATTGGCCAAAAACTCGACAAAGAACACAAAAGTTACACAAAGTTTTTTCGTGTGATTTTCTTTTTGGAAAAGACTAAACTTACCTGAGAAAGAATTGTCATAAAGACCTTAAAAAACTTGAATTGGTCATGTGACCTCCTATTTTCATTCTTGTCACGATCCAAAATTCATTTAGTCATGATGGCACCTAACCCAACCCGCTAGGTAAGTTCGAATTCGTTAGGCTAGCTCACTTAATTGGGCTACAAATGATGAAACCATTTCATTAGGCTCAAGATATCATCTTCCTACAGGCCCAATTTGGTGCCACACGTGAAATGACGTGGCACGCCAAGTCAAACGGAAGAACCAATAGGATCATGCCACGTGTCAAAATGACAAGGCATGCCAAGTAACATTAAAAGGCCAATGAAACTGCGCCACGTGTAAGTGACATGTTATGGCCAATCAAATGCGGCATTGCCACACTTCAATTTGATTGGTCGGAAAGAGTATGTTCCTATCATAACTCTTTCCTCCCACAACTATAAATAGGGGTCTTTATAACTTAGAAAAGACAACAAAAATTATAACAAGAAGCAAGAGAGAGCTCGTGGATTAAACGCCGCAATTCCTCCACGAGTTTCAAGCTTCAAGTAATTAAGTTCAAGTTCAAGAAATTTCAAATTAAAGAAATCGAGTTCAAACTCAAGAACGAAGAACAAATCAAGATTCAAGGAGTACGAGTTCAAATCAAAGTTCGTGCTAGTTGAATTCAAGATCATCATTTGTCGCAATAAATATAGATTCAAGATCAAACTCAAAGGCCCATGAATTTATTTATTATTGAAAAGAAGAAGCAGAGAAATCATAGAAATATAACACTCATATTACTTAAAATTAAATACTATGATTGCTTCAATATTTTTCGGGCTCAATTATTTTCTTGACGCAAATTTTAGTAATAGCGTGAGGTAGCCACATTTTAGCTATGTAATTGAAAAAATAATCACTTTCCTTTAGTTTTCAATTCCCTAGGTGAAAAGCCATTGATAATATCCTAAAATTTTATCGGCGTGACTAATTTTCAATTACGAGTATTGAAAAGTGGCAGGGTGAATTTTATCCAACAAACTGGCCAATAAGGAATAAATGGGCCTGAATATGGCACTGGGCTTTAGGGCAAAATCACACTCGAGTTTGGGCTGCCTATACAAACGCCTAACAAGGATTTAACAGATTCTTTCGTATCGGATTCTAGGGTTTGGTTCCACTGCTGCGTCTCTCTCAGGGTACTTCTGTAACTCGTCAAAATGGTAATCTCTCTTTTACTCTTCTACAAGCACATTCAGACTTAGTAATTTTTTAGAAATACTCGTCAAAATCATTATTAATCACGAAACATCCAAATTCGTTCGCTTTACTGTTATGATTTTGTGAACCACTCATATTTTACTAAGAATTTCAGAACTTCGAAGTTTGAACTGGTTGAAGGTGCAATGGGCTTGTCATTTTAAATGATACTTCAGTGTCGCGATACAATCAGTATCAAAATTAGTCAAATTATGATGAATCTTTGAAGTAATGCCTTATTAGTTTGGGATCGATGCGTAATTGATTGACTGCTTGTGGAAATACTTCTTCCCTTCCAGTTATCTGACACACCTTTTTTTTAGCTCGTTTAGAAAAGATCACACTTTTAAGCTTTGAAACTATTGTTTACACTTCTTATTTTAACGTGATGCTTTTATAACCACACAAATATTATGACATGTTTACACCATAACTTTTAAAAGTTTTATAGCGACACAAATGTTATGATATGTTTTAGAGCACAAGTTTCAAAAGTATTCATTTCCTTTTTAAATTCCGTGTCAGTTCAAACTATGTCATTTAAATTAGAACAGAGGGAGTATCTTATTAGTTTGGGGTTGAGACGTAGTTGATTGACATTGATGTGATTGACTAATAAAGAGAAGTCAATTAGAAATGTGGCTGATCGTATGGAAACTGCTACGAGATATGGAAATTAGATGGTAAAAACTTACCCGTACTCGGTGTACATCGAAACTTATCAACTTACCACGAAGTAATCTAATAGAGTGATAATATGCATTAATTAACAATGATTTAGTAAAAGAAGTTTATATGCAAACACAGATCATGCGTCTATTGGTTTGGTATAAACACCGGGTAAGCGTAAGTTTCTACCAAGTTAACTTTGTTTGAGATGCTAACTGGGGTTTTTTCTTGATAGAAATATAGCTAGGATCCGGCTTGTTATGCATCTTGAATCGTTTCAATTTTTATACATATTTGGTCCTCATGCTAGTCCACCTGTTATCTATGTAATATGTGGGGGGACTCAGAATCATTTAGTGGAGGCTCAAGTTTAATTCCTTTATGGTGATTGGTTCCAACCTAAATTGCTCCGACATGGCAGTTTAGGTGCCGCACCTGTGTCGACACGACACTAGTATGGGTGTAGGTACGGGATCCGTACTGGATCTAGTCAAACAATTTTGGGTACTTTGACCACGACAGACGGAAAAATTTGGTAGGAGATACAATTTGATTCGCAAAATCAGAACCAAAACTAGTGTAAATTTGAAAAAAATAGCATATCTTGTCTAGGAAATCAATCCTTTACTTATCTACAACTTGATAATAAAAAAGAAATCCACACTTTACAAGCTATACGTAAGTATTCCACAAAATTTATCATAATTTCGAGATGTTTTTATATTTTTATTTTTTTGAATTATTTTTAGCTGGATCCCCCCACCCGTATCCGTGCTAGGATCCGTATCCCCGAATCTTAGAATTTACATCTCGAAAGATCCGACCTCTAGATCCGCACCCGTGTCCGAGCAACTTAGGTTCCAACATGTAATCAGGATTGTTGGAAAAAGATTGTGTACAGTTTACCACGACATTAGCTGTTATACCTTAAATTGCTTGTGTTCGAAAAAGGTTATGGGGAGGAGAGGCTTATAAATTATGGGCATGGCTCTGTATTTTGTTGTTGCGTGGGTGGAACAGTTTACTGATTTGGAAAGATTTGTCAAAGACTCAAACCGTCGTTATCACGTGTTGCTACTGTTTTTCCAGTAAATTTAATGTCTTAGCATGTAGTGTTCCAGTACATTGTTTTGGAGAGGCTGCTCTGATTTCTGCATTCTATTCTTTCCTTCACGTTTTAGTTTGATATACTTGTTAAACAACATTTTCCTGATATTTGTAGACCAAGAGAACCAAGAAGGCCGGTATTGTCGGGAAGTATGGTATGTCTCTCAAAAGCTATTGTACTTGTAGATTAGTCATTGTACTTGGGCCGAATTCCCTAAGAGTTTGCTGTAAAAACATAGTTTCCATATCTGCATGTAGATTAGTCATTCTACGTCTAATTCATGGCTTGGTATAACGTTGTGTTTTTTCAGGTACCCGTTATGGTGCTAGTTTGAGGAAGCAGATTAAGAAGATGGAGGTCAGTCAGCACAGCAAGTATTTCTGTGAGTTCTGTGGAAAGGTACAGCTTTGCTTATATGTTATTTGATAGTTTTCTAGACCATGTATTCATCATTGCATTGATAATAATGTTAATTAGATTCTGGCATTGTAGTATGCTGTGAAGAGGAAGGCTGTTGGTATTTGGGGTTGCAAAGATTGTGGCAAAGTCAAAGCAGGGGGTGCCTACACATTGAAGTACTTTTTATCTGAACCAATTGCTTCTATGTTTCTTGTGTTAAGCAGCTTTAAAGTACTAATGACTTCCCTTCTTTTGCAGCACTGCGAGCGCTGTGACTGTTAGGAGCACCATTCGAAGGCTTAGGGAGCAGACAGAGAGTTAGAGGCCCAGTTTAGTTCTTCTGGTATTTAATTTGGAGATACTTTCACTGTTTAATGCGAAACGTGAGCTTGAATTAAATGCTTCATCTTGCTAGTAGTGATCTGTATTTTGCCCTGATGTTTTAATTATCTAAAAAAATGTGCTGGTGTTCTGAAATATTTGATTTTTTGTTAACATTTGAACACTCTTCCTAGACTCAAATGTTCATATCTGGTTCCTTTCCAGAAGGTGAAATATTCTTGTTTAGGCCGTGCATGCAATCCATGCGTAGTGTCTTTTGTTTAATCTAAATTCTTATGGCCTTCAAGAAGATAATGTCCTCCTTGCACTGTCATTTCATTCCTTATTTTCTCGTTTGAAACATTTTCCTATAGTTCTACTTCGGACAAAAATCTCATTACCTTCATGATAATTCAGAACTTGGAAGTAGTTATTACATACTACATTCTCGAAACTGCCAAAAGATGTGTTAGAAAACAAAAAGTAATGTAGTTAAATCCTCACCCCACCCCAAGTGAATAGTAAGGATGATGAAACAGCTCCACAACTTTGGCCATAGACACAGACAATGATTTCTATATTCTTTTCGTTTTTCCATTTCATTGACATTTCCACAGATACACAAAATGCCGGCTGGGTTGAGATCATATCTGGACACCAGCACTCAGATTTTACTACTAGCTAAATATACAAAACAGCTGAATGAAAAAGGTAGCTAGCGGATAGCATCATCCATTTAAACCATTAACAAGACCATGATGCAGCAGCTTGACGATTTGCCCGACTTTAGACAAGATGAAACTCTAGCGGACTATACAACCAGCTTCCCCTTGTGGCGCTAGAAGTAATAACAAGAGAGTCATCATGAACTAAAAGGTGTGATTAAAAGGGTATTTTAAGGACGAATTCCCTTGCAGCTGTCTGTGAATGGAAATGGATGACGACTTGATGCTTAAACTGATAACAATCAGTTGAACATTGGAAGGTCATCACTGTTCCTCCGATGATGCATTTGCTTTTGCACAGCTTTCACCGCAGCTACTCTAGCTGCATTGGCTGCTCTGTTGGCTGCTGCAACTGCCCTGTTCGCTCTCTCATCAACCTTAGTCACATCGTAGGCCCTCTCTGCTGCTCGTCGTGCCTCCTGATGGAAAAGCAACCAGCGTTTGGTCAAATTAAACCTGCATTTTCCTTTTCCGAACCTAATCTTTTAGAGTGTCGGATTAAAGAATAAAATGACTAGGACAAGTAGTCCATCGAAAAACTTGAAAGACATCAGTATATAATCCTTATTATGGGTTGGCAAAGATTTGAGCAGCCAAGAAAACTAATGCTACTCTTTTTCTCTATCTAATTTACCTGTACAGCATTTAGTACTTTGGAATGGTAAACAGCAAGAGGAGATAGAGGATAGGAGGTATTATGTGTGCTTGGAATGTGGAGGACCCCATTTTGCCAATGACCAGACTGGGTTTCCCCATTCCTAAAAGTATACATCCCAAGCCCTTGCCTCCTTCCCTCATGCCAAGCTCCTTCATACTGATGCCCATTTGCAAAACAATATACTCCAAAACCATGCATCTTATCAGCAAAATATTCTCCAGCATAAGTATCTCCATTCCTTTTTTGAAAAGATAAAATCAAGTCAATGGCAGGAAAAAACAATAAAAAACATAGTATTACTCTACATTTAGTTTAAATGTCATTTCATCACTCTACCAGTTAACAGATCGTACTCTACTGCAGAATGAAGGGTTGTTCAGATAAAAACCATGCTTAAGTCTCAATTATTTGTTTTTTCAGCTTTATAGGTGATAAATATATGAAACAAAGCTTCAAGCGTCAGAGCCATTAGGACCAGTATTCTTTCGCCAACAATAAGCTGTTTTTAGAGCAGATTGCACCAACCCAGATACAGGCATATAGCCAGAGTCAATGACAAAATTATAAACCACCACTAAAATGGGGAAGAAGCTCTTCGAAATAATTATGATATTCAACTGACCACTTGATCCAAATATACCGCCTAAACACATGGATCTCTTACTCACATAATGGAATTAATTGTCAAGCAATGTGGACGCGGACGTTTCTGTGGTATAAGTTTCCCAATGTACTATAGGTATTTCTTTTTCATGGTGCTTTTCAGGTGCTATGAGAAATCTGGAAATGTGCCTTCACTCACTCACACACACCCTACAAAAACTGGAATTTACCAGTGTCGCTTTTCCTATAAAGTGGCACAATATACCTCCTAGGAGTTATAACTAATTTAGCAATTGAAACTACATAAATAAATGAAGTTGCTGGGGCAAACAAATTCAGAAAGGAACTTCACGAAATCTTTTTATAAAAAAGAAACGCAAAAACAATTGCTATTCCTTGAAATGGCCACGCTCTTTCTGTCTTTGACTTATAAATTTATAATTAGTTGATTATGTATCTTCTAGAACCATACATGCAGTACTCTGAGATGATCATTTAAAGGTTGTTCCCTTTCAATTATATCAAAATAATCATTTAACTATTCTCCTGGTTAGTTTAACAAACCACATTCTTTTTGTTAGATCAGAAAAGAACAACCATGCAAATAGAAATTTTTATACAGTGACATCCAGTAAGAAAAAGTTACCCTTCATTCCATTGCGACATAAAGCAACAAGCTTAGCGAACGTTCTCGACATCCTTTAATACACATAATCATTAATAAACATTTCAAGGTCACATGATCTGCTTTACATAAGATATGATCCACAAAACAGCAATAACTAAAATCAACTTTACTACTTGAGATGATGTAGGTATATCTAAGGTGTTTAAACTGTGTGCAACAACAACAAGAACAACAAACCCACTATATTCTCACAAGTGGGGTCTGGGGACACCTTACCCCTACCTAGTGAAGATAGAGAGACTGTTCTAATAGACCCCGGCTTAGAAAGAGTAAGAAGAAGAAGAGGAGGAAGAAGACGAGGGGGGAAGAAGAAGAAGAAGAAAGAGAAGGAAAAAAGAAAGGGTACTAAAACATGGGAAGAAAAAGAAAAGGGAAAAAGGGAATTAGTACTACTAAACACTAACAACAGAAAATACGATAACATAAGCAAACTAAAACACATGACGAAGTAACGATCTACTTAAGCATAAGCAGGAACCTAAGTGCTACTAAAGTAACTGGTATGAGAAGGAGAAACTTACAACTACCTACTACCCTTTTACCCGAATCCTCAACCTCCATACCTTCCTTTCAAGGGTCATGTCCTCAGTGAGCTGAAGCTGCGCCATATTATGTCTAATCAACTCTCCCAATACTTCCTTGGCCTACCTCGACCTCTTCTCAAACCCGCCATGGTCAGCCTCTCACATCTCCTAACATAAGCATCAATGCTTCTTCTCTTTACGTGTTCGAACCATCTCAGCCTCGACTCCCGCTTCTTGTCCTCCACGGAGGCCAGTCCCACTTTGTCCCGAATAGTTTCATTCTAATCTTATCTCTCTTGGTATACCCACTCATCCATCTCAACATCCTCATTTCTGCTACTTTCATCTTCTCCACATGTGAGTTCTTAACTGGCCAACACTCCGCCCCATATAGCATAGTTGGTCCGACCACCACTTTGTAAAATTTACCTTTAAGTCTTGGCGGCACATTCCTATCACATAAGACGCCGGGCGCAAGCCTCCATTTCATCCATCCCACTCCAATACGATGTGCGACATCCTCGTCAATCTCCCTGTTACCTTGGATAATAGACCCGAGATACTTGAAACTACCTTTCTTGGGGATAACTTGAGTATCAAGCTTTACATCCACGTGTGACTCATGAGCACCGTCACCGAATTTGCACTCTAAGTATTCTGTCTTAGTCCTGCTCAACTTGAAACCTTTAGACTCCAAGGTCTGCCTCCAAACCTCCAACCTTGTGTTGACCCCGCTTCGCGTCTCGTCGATCAACACTATATCATTGGCAAATAGCATGCACCATGGCACTTCTCCCTGTATGTGCCACGTCAGCACATCCATTGTCAAGGCAAATAAAAACGGGCTAAGAGTCGATCCTTGGTGCAGCCCCATCACAACTGGAAAGTGCTCCGAATCCCCTCCCACAGTCCTCACCCGAGTTTTGGCACCATCGTACATAATCCTTAATCACCCTAGTGTACGCTACCGAAACACCGCTAACCTCCAGACACCTCCATAAAACTTCCCTCGGCACTCAATCGTACGCTTTTCAAGGTCGATAAACACCATGTGCAAGTCCTTTTTTCTTTCCCTATATTGCTCCACTAATCTCCACACCAAATGAATAGCTTCCGTAGTCGAGCACTTGGCATGAATCCGAACTGGTTCTCGGAAATAGACGCACTCATGATCCTGACTTCCACCACCCTCTCCCAAATTTTCATAATGTGGCTCAACAGCTTTATACCCCTATAATTGTTGCAATTTTGGATATCACCTTTGTTCTTGTATAACGGAACCATCGTACTCCACATCCGTTACTCAGGGATCCTTTTTGTGTCTTAAAAATGACATTAAACAACCCATTGAGCCACTCCAAGCCTGCTCGACCTGCGTTCTTCCAAAACTCCACTGGGATTTCGTTTGGCCCCATCGCTCTGCCCCTACACATCTTGCGAATGGCCCCTTCCAGCTCATCCACCTTAATACGCCTACAAAATCCAAAATCTCGCCAACTCTCAGAGTGCTCCAATTCACCCAGCACAATACTTCTGTCCCCCTCCTCGTTCAACAGTCTATGGAAGTACGTCTACCATCTGCGTCTAATATGTGCCTTGTCCATCAAAACTTTGCCGTCCTCGTCTTTAATACACTTCACGTGGTCCAAGTCACGGGCCTTCCTCTCCCTCACCTTGGCCAATCGGTACAACTTCTTGTCTCCGCCTTTGCTCCCGAGTTCCTCGTATAGATGCCCACACGCCAAAAATGCACCACATTTCCCTATAGGCAAACAGCTAGATAAAATGCCATGATCAATAAACTATGCAATAACACATATGGACATTGTGAAATATCTCATACCCAATAAGATTTAACAGGATTACTTCAATTTGCTGACGAAAAGACGCCACCAAATTCAACCAAGGAAAAATTAACACACGAAAATATAAAACCGAAAACATCAATGACAACAAATTACCTGAAGTGGTAATGTCCAAGGCCATGCTTAACTCCCCACTTGAATTCACCAACATACCTGCTCCCATCCTCACAAGTATGAACTCCACACCCATGACTTTGTCCATTAGACCATTCCCCAGCATATACATCACCTGTATAAAACCTATAAACCCCAAATCCATGCCTAAGTCCTTGCCTATATTGTCCCCTATATCTGCTCCCCCTTGCCCATGTTTCAACCCCATAACCATCATACTTCCCATCAACCCAATCCCCTTCATATCTCCCACTCATGTAGTAGTAATAAACTCCACTTCCACTACACTTCCCTTTATGAAACTCCCCCTCAAACACATCTCCGTTACTGTATGCCTGCACATAACAACCTGAAGTATTTACCTTTTTATCAATTCTTGGCCTTGACCCTATTGACCAAAACACTGGTAAAGCATTCTTGGACACTTGTTTTGATGAAAAAACCTTAATTGGAAGCAAAGACTTAGCCAAGAATAAACGAATCGAGGGGAATCTTGGAAGTGCTAAATTCAGTGTAAACAAAAGGGCTGCTGAAAAAGCAAAAGAAGAAAGAAAATCCAAAAAGAAAGAAGTTTTTGGACGTGAAACCAAGAAATAGAAGAACAGAAGAGAAAAAAAGAGTATGAGCCGAATATGGCAGGGGTAGAAATGGAAATTGCTCAAGTTTCTACATGGGTGTTGACCCTTTACAGAGGAAAATTGATATTTGTGAAGAGAATTGGATAAAGTTGGAGTCTTTATGAGAGATTTTGAAGGGTTGTTTGATGAAACTCCCAAAAGGGGTCTTTTATGTGGGGTGGTTTTGGTGGTAGGGGTGGTGGTGGGGGTAGGGGAAATTGCGTCATTATTATCATTATCAATGAAAATTTGAATAGCAGTATGATCCTGATATCCAGGTGAAGAAGAAGGTGACACAGAAGATGAGAAAATCAAATGTTGGGGACCAGAGTTGAAATTATGGGAATTTGAAGGGTGTTTCGGATGAAGAGAAGATGAAGAAGAAACAAGGGGCGCTGTAGGATTGAAATCGGAAGAGATGCAGCAAATGCTTTCTTTTCCAATTTGCACTTCAGATGTCTTCTGATGCATTACCTATAAATAACACCAACAAAAAAAACAGGAGAAGAATCTTTATTATCTACAAACTTTACTCTCCAAATTCACCAAAAATTCTTCCTTTTTCTCGTTTGAAATTATGTTTCCAAAAATGGGTTGATTCTTTCTTGAAAAAAATTTCTTCCCTAAAGGCTAAAGGTAATATTCTTCAATAAAAAAATAATATAGAATTGTGTGTATAGATATAATATATGTTGGAAGTGAAATTATGTGTGTTATGGAAAAGAAAGAGGAGATAGTAATGGGAGGAGAAAGTTTTTGAGTTTAAAAAGGTAAGGGGTACTGGGGTGGGGTGGGGTAGAGCGGGGGTGGGGTGAAGGAGATTTCTGAATTCTGCGTGTGGAGAAAAATCAGTTTAAAACCATAGGCGGACGGGTTCTTGTGACAAAAGCTTATCAAGAGGTAAAAGTGTAGAAACTAATAGAAATAATTACAAGAAAATACACATGACTTCACGCCGTAACAAAAAATGGTCCAGTTTTACCCCACCTGGCCCACGTTATACATATTTTGAAAACTGAAATGGTATTTTAAATTCTTAAGCATTATGACCTTTCCATATCTATGTAGCGGTTACATATCCTCTCCAGGAAGAGGTCTTCTAAAAGCTTCTTCTTTGCTGCTCGTGTTTTTCAATTACAATTGCTTAAAATTAGAGTGTCAATTGTTATTACTCCCTTCGTCCTATTTTTATTGATTTTAGTTGGAAATATTGTGCTTTTGAAAACACTAGCAAATTCAAAATTTGTGTTCTTACAACCATTGCTTCTAAAAATTATGGAGTTAAATCTATGTTCTCACAACCATTGCTTTCACTCTCTCTTCTTCTCACATCATCTATATGTTTCAAGGGACCGTGTATTTTCTGCTTGTCCTCTTGTGTCACCTGCTTGCAATGTAAGAAAATTGAAGAGTAGAAGTCCACCATTGGAGACCATTCAAAGTTTTGTTTTTGAAAATGGTCTTTTTGAATTTGTTAGTTGTTTGGATTGAGTGTTGTTCCAATTGATTGAAAATATCAATAGGAGTTCAAAATTTAAATTTGAAGTGATTTGCAGTAGATTTGAGTAAGATTTGAGTTAAATTTCAAAAAAGACGCAAGGAAGAAGACGAAGTCAGTTTTTTGTATAATTATGTATAATCTTGTATAATAGTGTATATTAGTGTAGAAACACAGCTTATACACTATTATACACTTTTATACACCTTTATACAAGCGTCTGTAGACGAACTTCTTCCACGATTTTCAGTTGCAATTCTTGTTCAAAACCAGTCCAAATCTCCATTAAATGACTTCAAATTTTGTATACAACCTCCTTATACTATTTCTAACAAGTCTAAATAACACCCACTCCAAATTTCTCACAAAATCAAATTCGGAATTTAAACCCACATATTTAAGCTTGTTAAAAATCTAATTTTCACCACCCAAATGAATTTGGTTTGTTGAATTAATATTTGAGTCACTGTTAGTTACTGATTCGAAAATAAATTTAAAAGCTTGAGGAATCTTTTTTAAAAATTAAATAGTCATTTTGAGAATCTATTGGAGTTGGATGTTGAATCTTAGCCTATTATTTTTGGGCTAGTTGATTGTAAATTAAAATATGGGCTATAAAATTGAAAAGTAGGGAGCCCAGTTGTTCTAATGTGAAATTGTCCCAAACTAATACTACTAGTACAATTAAATGTACATTCCTTAGTTTCGTCCATGAATCATGATGGCTCATTCTTATTGCTCAAAGTGTCATTACAATTCTTTTTTTCTTTTCTTTAATAAGAAATTTATTGGCCTAAGTAATTTGGTTTGTATCGTATATATAGTCTATAAATGAGAAAACACTCTCATTCCCATAGATCGAATTCGAGGCTCTAATTAACACATCACTCTGTTACGCCCAAATCCCACTAAGGTTATGATGATACCTAACATCGTCGGTTAGGTGATTCAACACAAAAAGTATACAAGAGATAATTACAACCAAGCCTCACAGAAAAATCATAAAAGAAGTCGATACATTAGGCTAAACATAGAATATATATATATATCTATATATATATATATCCCTGAAACTGGTAATATGAGTCATCGACTAAGACGGAATATACAACTGCGTTCAAGTATGACAGCTCATCACGAATTATGTCCTGCTAGTATCAGGAACAAAATCTACACAAAAATATGCAAACGTGTAATATGAATACGAAATCAACGTGTATCCAGTAAGCACATAGACTGACCTCAAAACATATAACGATATGCATACATAGAGCATATGAACTGATGCGCTCTATCACGACTACGCAAATCCCATGCATGTAGCAATGCATTGCTAACAACATTGTCACGGCTCAAACTCTCACCAGAGCTATGACGGTGCCTAACACTGCTTGCTAGGCAAGCCAACAATTTCACAATAATACTAAAACTCAAATAACAAAACTTAATAATCCCAACAACGGTAATATCATAAAATATCTGAAGACAACAACAATAACACAACTACAACAATCTCAATGATCTGGGGTCAACGAGTATATGAGCACTACATAATCTCAAAATACATAGTCAATCCTCAATAAAAAAAACTATCTGAATGGTAGAACAGCGATAAAAAAAAAGAAGAGAACTTCAAGGTCTACGAACGATATACCAGCTACCTCGTAGTCTCCACAAGCTAGTACCGATGCGAACTCTAGAAATCACCACGTTTGGAAGTACTTGGATCTGCACATAAAATGCAAAGTGTAGTATGAGTACAACCAATCATATCTACTAAATAGTAACAAACCTAATCTCGGGCTGAAAGCAGTGGCAGAAGGAAGTCGGTGCCCAACATAAATAATCAATAACAACACATGATACAGTGATGAGAGTAAAAGTAAATAACTCAAACGATATCATGTTCAGCTCGTCCACAAATACAGAAAATCAGACCTACTTTCCAAGTATAACAGTCAAAGCCCAATTTTTTTTTACCAAAATTACTAAAATATGAGTTTATCAAGAAAATTATGATTTTTCTAAATTTTAACAAGAGATAAGATATTTTATTTACCATTTAGCATGAGGAAAAATATATCTCTATGCCTACATGTAAAATATACATGTCAAGTCGATAACATCACAGTGAAACCATCAAGTATACTCTCACTCAGCACACTCGCGGTGCCTGGCACAAATGCCCCTCACCATTACACACACTACCACATTCAGCACTGTACGGGTGCCTGGCACAAATTCCCCTCATAAAACACATATATTTTACATTTGTGCGCTCACCGTAATATCAGACTCTGGAGGGGCGGATCCTTGCCCAAGTCCTGATCAATAATTAATATAACAGTTGCAGCGTGCAACCCGATCCAAATATCAATTCGTTGCAGCGTGCAACCTGATCCATTATAAATCACAACACCGCTCTATGGCCCACATCAGTCATCAACTCCCATGAAGCTGCGGTTTTACTGTTGCTGCTGCCGCTGCTACTGCTTACTGAACCCCCTTATTACACCATGTCAAAAATAAAAGAAACTAGACTAAGCTATGATCTATGAATTACAAAAGATCCTATCTGTGTCTTCAAACTTGCTCTTGTGGTCCTCGTTGCATTGTCGACTTGTATTCTTTCGGTGGAATTCTTTTGTTGTTGCCTTGAATTGCATTCTGAAGTGTTCTCCCTTTCCCCAAGTGATGCTTTGACCGCTAAAACGTGAAATGTAGTCCTCTGTTCTCCAGGCGGGCTCCTGACTGCCGAAACTTGAAATGTATGCCTCTGTTCTCCAGGCGGGCTCCTGACTTCAACAAAATAGACAAAAACAAAGAAAATCTCTTGCCCCAGTTTGGTGACTGGGCATCATATTACCAGATATTAATAAGAATTTGAAAACTAAAACTTGAATTGTAATACCTCTGTTCTCCAGGCGGGCTCCTGACTGCTGAAACTTGAAATGTATGCCTCTGTTCTCCAGGCGGGCTCCTGACTGCTGAAACTTGAAACTACCCTTGTTCTCTAGGCGGGCTCTTGATTGCTAAAAACTTGAAATAAATGCCTCTGTTCTCCAGGCGGGCTCCTGATTGCTAAAACATAAAATAAATGCCTCTATTCTCCAGGCGGGCTCCTGATTTCTAAAACTTGAAATAAATGCCTCTGTTCTCCAGGCGGCTCCTGACTGCTAAAACTTGAAATATATTCCCTTGTTCTCCAGGTGGGCGCCTGATTTCAACAAAAATAGACAAAATAAAGAAAATTTTCTGCCCCAGTTTGGTGGCTGGGTACAGATGTGAGTGTAAAACTACATCATGTTATCAAATATCAATAAGAACGTGAAAGATAAAACTTGAATTATACTCCCTTGTTCTCCAGGTGGGCGCCTGATTGCTGAACTTGAAATGTATTCCCTTGTTCTCCAGGTGGGCGCCTGATTGCTGAAACTTTCTGTGTTCCCTTGCTTTCCATGTGGGTACCTGCAATCAAAACAAACAAAACAAACGAAATTTTCTGCCCCAGTTTGCACTAGGAAGATTTGTGAGTTGTTAGAAAAATTGTAAACCACTTATACTATTGATGCAATGCTGAGAGTAAACTAAAGACTAGACTAGGATATGCGTCTCCTACGAGCAACCAGAAAACTTTGCCTAGCAAATGCGCCTGCTAAAATAAAACCTAAATGACCCAAACTAGGAAGTGCGTCTCCTAGGGGTGAATTTAAATGACCAATACTAGGAAGTGTGTCTCCTAGGGGCGAAAACTTCAGTGACTAAAACTAGGAAGTGAGTCTCCTATGAATGAACTCTCAGTTTAGGAAGTGCGTATCTTACAGGTGTAAATCAACTTAGGAAGTGCGTCTCCTATGGGTAAAATCACAATGACTCAAACTATGAAGTGCGTCTCCTATGGGTAAAATCTCCATGATTCAAACTAGGAAGTGCGTCTTCTATGGGTAAATCTCAATGACTCAAGTTAGGAAGTGCGTCTCCTATGGGTAAAATCTCCATGATTCAAACTAGGAAGTGCGTCTCCTATGGGTAAATCTCAATGACTCAAGCTAGGAAGTGCGTCTCCTATGGGTAAAATCTCAATGAATCAAACTAGGAAGTGCGTCTCCTATGGGTAAAATCTCAATGATTCAAACTAGGAAGTGCGTCTCCTATGGGTAAATCTCAATGACTCAAGCTAGGAAGTGCGTCTCCTATGGGTAAAATCTCAATGACTCAAACAAGGAAGTGCGTCTCCTATGGGTAAAATCTCAATGACTCAAGTTAGGAAGTGCGTCTCCTAGGAATAAACTTAAATGATCCAAAACTAGGAAGTGCGTCTCCTAGGGGTGAAACTCAATTTAGGAAGTGCGTCTCCTAAGCAGTATAACCTGAAAAACCTAGACTAGGAAGTGCATCTCCTAGAGGTGAAACTTTAATGAACCAGACTAGGAAATGCATCTCCTAGGGTCGAACTTAAATGACTCAAACTAGGAAGTGCGTCTCCTATGAATGAACTCTCAATTTAGGAAGTGCGTCTCCTACAGGTGTAACTTTAATGACTCAAACTAGGAAGTGCGTCTCCTATGAATGAACTCTCAATTTAGGAAGTGCGTCTCCTACGGGTGAAAATCAACTTAGGCTAGGAAGTGCGTCTCCTAGGGGTGATGTGTGATCTTCTAAATAGCCTTTGCATAAGCAGAATTGGTGCATTACACCTGAAAATTTCCAGCTTCCAAGCTTTGATATGGACATAGCTTTCATCCCTGTTTCAGATAAAGAAAACTTGTGAGTTTAAACATGGTGGTTGGTTTGTGGCCTTGAACTTTGAGGGCGACTGCTCCTTCACTTCCCCTGATAACTGATTTCCACTCGAAGACCTTGCCTGTTTATTGACTAACTACTTTCTCTGTCATCCGTATCACTGAAAATACCTTTTCTCTGTTCAGACCCAATATCCTTTATTTGTTGCATTGCTCATGAACTGACATCTACCCAACCTTTGTGTCTCACATGAATCCCAAAGCACGTCCATTGACCCTACTCCATTTGTATGTTGTTCTTTCTTGACTTAAACCACTGGCCTTGGCCTTGAGGTCTAATGCTCCTTCACTTGCCATGATAACTGATTTCCACTCGAAGACCTTGCCTGTTTATTGACTAACCACTTTCTCTGTCAACCTCATCACAGATAATAGCTTTGATCCGTTCACCAAACATCCTCTATCTGTTGCATTGTTCATAAATTGATATGTACCAAACCTTTGTATTTCGCATGAATCCCCAAGGCATGTTGATTGTTACCAACTCAGTGCCGCGTTATTCTTTCCTGGCTTATGCCACTTTGATGTGCCAGCCAGATCCCGTTTTGTGCAATTTGAAAGCTGGTGGCCAATTTTGAAGTCATTTCTCACTTGTTCTGACCAAACAGACTCAGGAAGAGGAAGTAAACAAGACAAAAGGAACAGAGTAAAGGACAATGGAAAGAGATGATTCCTAACAGGTAAACTACAAAGTAGAAACCTATCAGATATGGATACCAATTCTAATGACCATGACATGCACCTGTGGCCTATTCCGTCAAGCAAACCTGATGTTCAACTCTTGTCATGCCTTTTTGCCGTGAAACTGGGCTTCAATGCTCCGCTTATCCAATCTGATTCACAATCCTTATTCGACTTGTAGTGCCCGAAGGGTTTTCACCATCAAGCCTCTCTCATTCTGTTCTTTCTCTCAACTTACAATCGCCTCAAGGTGCCCGTGAGGGTTTTCACCAATAAGACTCTCTCATTTTTATTTCTCTCAGCTTTTATCGCCTTGCGGTACCCGTGAGGGTTTTCATCGATAAGACTCTCTCATTTTTCCCTTTTTCCTGTTTGAACCAGAGTATTGTCCCTCATATGAATCACCTCTACTTGCTCGACTTGGCATTTCTCGAAGACTGATCAGAAGGTCTTTCTTTGGACCGTAATGCAGGCTTTTGGACAGGGTTAGAAAGAAAGGGTATCAAAGGCTCAAAACAATTCAAATGGGTTCAAAATCACAACTTTCGGAATCAAATCTCTTGCAACAATCACAACTTCTGCCCCAGTTTCTTTGCTTGGGGACTTTTGGATTTTTAATTTGATGGGACCGAACCGTGAGGCTGCCTACGTATCCTAAAAAGGAATCAGGTCGAACGTAGTTCATGTCATAGGAATTACTTTGTTGTTTTGATTTTTCTTTCTTTTCCTTTCCATTTTTCTCTTTTTTTTTTACTTTCTTTCTGCTTTCTTCTTCTTTTTTCTTTTTTCCTTTTTCTTTTTCTTTTTCTTACTCTTTTTCTNTTCAAATGGGTTCAAAATCACAACTTTCGGAATCAGATTTCCCACAACAACCACAACTTCTGCCCCAATTTCTTCCTTGGGGACTTTGGACTTTTATTTCGGTGTGACTGAACCTCAAAGAGAGGCTGCCTACGTACCCTTTCGGGATCAAGTCAAACGTAGTTCAGGACCTAAGAATTGCCTTGTTTTGTTGTGATTTTCTCTTTTCTTTTTCTTTTCTTTCTCTTCTTTTCTCTCTTCCCCTTTTTTCTTTTTGTTGTTTTGTTGCTTTTTTCTTCTTCTTCTTCTTCTTCTCTTTTTCTTCTTTTTTTTCTTTTTCTTCTCTCTCTTTTCTCTTTTTTTTTCTCTTTTCTCTTTTCCTTTACTTATCTTTTGCGCTTGCGATTCTGAACTTTGCTACTGATTCCAAGAGAGGGGTATGAAAGAAAATAAATAAGGCTCGAAGGGGTAACAAAGGATAAAGTGTTTAGATAGCAGAACAAAATGCCTTCGTCATTCCAATCTTCAAAACATGCCAAGTACAAATAACACAGTTAAACAAACCACAGAAAATATTCGCAACATCTTTTGATTGTACCGGACTCGATAACCATATCCACACATCCGCCTTCTACATCTGTTGAATACAAAGCACCATTGGACAACACTCTCACTTTTCTTACCACGAACGACCCTTGACAATTCGGGCAAACTTGCCTTTAGCTTCACCATGATGTGGCATGACGCACTCCAATAGGGTTTCTCTGTGTTTTATCTGCCCCAGTTTCACATGGTTCGGGCTGCATATGATCTCAAAGTGTCCAAATCTGTTCTTATTTCCCTCAAGTGCCCCTGTCATCTCAAAATTGTTTCAATGCTTCATGAGTAAACTAACCTTTAAGCCCAGGCTGAGAATTACGCATGCATGTCACGTCACTAGAGCCAACAGGGAAAAGAATTGTAAAAAGAAAACAGAACTAAACAAAAATGACTAGAAATAACAGAAAGTAGAAAATTGCATTAGACAGATGGTGAAAGAGTTTGAACAGCAAAACAAGTAAAATAAACTAGGGTTACAACCCTGGAACGAACCTAGACAGCAATAAACGGGTTACTGCGAAAAACAAACTAGGCAAAATAAAAGGATAGAAGAGTTTGAATCACAAGACAATATCCGGATTACAACCCTGAAAGTAACCCGGACAACAGAAATGACAACAAAATAAACCACCAAAACTCCACTCTAGCTGACCAAGAAATGGAGCGTCTTTCCAATTACCAAGCACGACATCTTAGCCACTGGATTCCACATCAATATTGCCAAAACCACTAACTTCATTATCATTAACTTCAGTGAGCAAGTTCCCCAGAGGATTCGAATGCTCCCTGTCACTGTCATTGATCACAATTACCCCTTCTTGAATCATTCTTTCTATTTTCCTTTTCAAAGAACGACAATCTTCAATGCTATGCCCTTGGACATTAGAGTGGTACATGCATCGAACAGCAGGATCAAAGCCTTTCGCATATGGGTCTGAAAAATTGCTTTTGGGCACCCGTATCAACCCACTCAGTTCTGTTGTTCTTTGCCATTGCCTTTTGCCTTTGTGTTGTATGGAAGAGTTACTTTAAAAACCACAAAACCAACCATCTTTCTTAAATGATATGACAAAATGAAACCATCACATTAGCGTTAGGGCATTTAACATAAGATAATTTCACTTTACGTGCAATGCACCTAGCCACAGTTATCGGTTCTAAAAATGACTTCGAGGGTACAAAGGTCAGTTGGCATCATCCCAATTGTTTATGTTAACCTCTCTTTTTCTTCCCTCACATTTCTTAGCTTGCTCATTTCTTTCTTTTTCTTTCTAATTATCACTATTTTCTTCCTTTTCATTTCTCACATCCCACAATTCTGCCTCTTTTTCCTTTCCTTTTCTCTTTTTCCCATTTTTCCTCTTTTCTTTTCTTTTAATAAATAAAAAAATGATTCGATCGAACCCTATGTAGGTTGCCTACGTATCATGACCCCGCATGAATCAGATCTTTGCGTAGTTCTGGCAAAAATAAATGCAAGAAATAAAGAAACAATTTTTCGGGAATTTTCAGATTTCCATTAATAACAACTGCGGCTACAAAGCTACTAGACTATTTGCTTTTCTTTTTCTCAAAAAGGGGAGTTACAAAACAGACTCAAAAACAAAAATACAGACTCGATTAACTAGGAATACATCAAAGCTTCAAATCCTGGGGCCCGCGGGGCATCTCTCGGCATCGCCGCGGGCCTGCGCAAGACTGAGAAGGTTTCAATGTCAACTGTAGGCTACTTAAAGAAAGCTGGCCATGTAATGACTTATTTTGACTTAAAAACAAGAAAAGTGTCTATGTTTCAAATATATTTATTTTGAGAAAACAAAGACCCGATTTTGCAAATACGGCCTTTCAGCACTTCCGAAAGGGAGATTTTAAGGCTGTGCCCGCAAACCGTTTTAAAATGACTCAGGGTGGCTGTTCTTGCAAAAACGGCCTTCCGGCGCCCTTTTGGGGACATTTGGCTTATTTTTGACAAGAATGGCGTCACCCGATTTATTCATGACGAAATTAAAAATTTTGGCATTTTTTTTTGGCTATTTTTTGTAAAAAGGGAGGTTGGACCCGATGAGGGTTGCCTACGTATCTCACATCCGATGAGAATCAAACCGGCGTAGTTCGGGCAAACTTGTCAAAACAACAATCTCTTTTCTTTTGTTTTTTTCAAGTACTTTCCTTTTTCATTTTTCAAAATTCCGGCAGTATTTCGGTACTATTTGGGCATTGGTTTTTCAAAACAAGTGGTTACCCTCACTTAACCCTAACACTGCTATTTTTCTCAGTTTTCTCTCATGACATACAAGCCGGTCAACATGCAAATCCGAGCAAATAAATGCGCAAGTAGCACGTAAGATGCATCAGGATGGTCTTTTTCAGGTCACCTGTCCTAGACGGACCCAACCCCTGTGTTGAGTCCCCTAAGTCAAATGCACATGATGCAAACAAGCGTCCTACTAGGGATCCGGCACGAGGTTTTGTTCTTCTAGGTTTAACCCTAGGTTTATTGGTCTAGACCTGGCTTACCCGAGCGGACAACTCGGGCCGAGGGGGAGGCAGCGTACCGGGGATACAGAAGCTCCGCCGGCTTAGCAACTTATCCGAACCTCGTTCTATATGGGAAAAGACTCTAAACAGAAGAGAAGCTACACGAAGTGCACCCTTCTCCATGATGTAGAAGACTCAGAGAGAGGAAGGGATTCGTAACAGTTTATATATACAATTCACCAAATATCAAAGCGGAAAGCATTTAGCACATTAAGCCAAAACATGTAACAAAATCAGATAAAGCCGAATATAACAATTTAACTGAGCTCGAATTCTGAACCCTGACTCAAAAGTTTTGGGTTCTTGTCCCCAGCAGAGTCGCCAGAGCTATCACACCTCCTTTTTCGCTACTTACTACACCCCGTTAAGGGTATAATAAAGGAGTTTTTCCAATTAAAGGACAATAGAAATGGGATTCATTTTATTAAGAGATTCAGAGTCGCCACTTGGGAGATTTATGGTGTCCCAAGTCACCGGTTCGAATCCCGAATCGAGGAAAGGGTTTGACTCTGTTTAACAGTCGCGAACCAGAAATTCGGGTAAGGAATTCTGTTAACCCGGGAGAAAGTGTTAGGCATTCCCGAGTTCCGTGGTTCTAGCACGGTCGCTCAACTGTTATATTTAGCTAAAGTCTGATTTTAATACATGTTATCCTATCGTGCAATTTTAGAATTATTTAACCGCTTTTAATTAAATTTTTTAAGAAAGTGAACGTCGTTTAAAAACATATTTTTGGATCACGTCACATGAAATGCACCCGTATCCTCGACACATTTTTAGTCAACATTTTGGGATTTGGATTTGGGTTGCATGAAATGCACACCCGTATTTAGGAAAGTAAGATTATTAAAAAGCGTGCCTAAAGCGACTAACGTGTTATTATCTTTGCGGGAGGCCATGAAAATTCGCTAAACGGCACGTCTAGAATTCTAAGGATTTAAGAGAAATAGTTAAGTGAGGGCCATGCATTTTGAGATTTTATTTGGCATGGCACGCCTCGAATTGTTCTAAAGGGTTGCACTCTACTAAAGCAAACTAAGGATGTCCATATTTATTTCTTTCTAAGTTTGAGATTATTGCAAGGCCGTTGAGTTATGGAAGGTCAATGCGGATAGATGTGTAAAGATTAATTTTTGACATGTACATCAAATGGATTTTACCAACATGGATTCTGAATTCCAAATTAAATCCTTATACACTTTATATTCTCAAATCAAACTAAAAGGAAACTGATGATATCATGAGACAATTGTATAGCAATATTACATGAGCCAGAATATACAAATGACTTGTACAAGAACTAAACCCAATTCAACATTTGTTAGGTGCATGAATAGTCAACTTAAACGATTATACTGCCAATCACGCAATACACTTTCAGTGCTTGAAATTACAAAAAAAATGTTCTATTGACACATACAACTTCAATTGACTTTTCACTAGAATTCCAATTTTAACACACTACCTGCTAGTTATACGAGAATTCATTTAGATCTTTGAATACAAATGAGATCGCAGCTAATCATAAGAAGCTTATCAAACATTCACACAGAGAAACAAGAATAGGAAAACAACCATCGGGCGTTTGAATCACTTAGCATGAGTGTGTGCTCTTCAATTCACAACTGTGACCAACTAGTGATCGCAGCTGCTAAATGATCAGCCCCTGCAGTGACTAAACTTCACGGTACCATACAAATACAATTCTGTTCTGATTAACATGACTCAATTTTAAAGAATTACAAACTAACTGACAACAGGATTCAATAAACTAAGATTCAATTTCGTCATCAAAACCAATCATATTATCATAAAAGTCCATACCTTTCAGAAAATCATAAGAGAGCAGGAAGCAAAATACCTATAATTACTTCGACAAGTAAACCTTGAAACAACCGATAGAGCAGCAGAAAAGGCGCTGAAGGGAATTCAGCCGCTATTTTGCGAGCCAAACAGCAGAGACAGCAGTGCTACATCAACACAAATCGTGAAGCAAGGACTAGCAGCCACGAGCAGCAACAATACAGCTCAACAAGTCACTTGAACTCCCAGAAAATCAAGCCCAAACAAAAGGAAGAGAGATTTTGAACCATTTGAATCTTAAATGAACCTTCACCCTACTGTTCGCCCCTTTTTTTTATGGCTTTTCGTTATCTTTCTTGTTGGTTTGTTCGGTCTTAAATTTTGGAGTGCACGCTTCTTCTTCCAGCAGCTTAGGCGTGTGTGTTTCGGAAAAATGAAGC
The DNA here is from genome assembly GCF_001879085.1 of Nicotiana attenuata. Classification (NCBI taxonomy): domain Eukaryota; kingdom Viridiplantae; phylum Streptophyta; class Magnoliopsida; order Solanales; family Solanaceae; genus Nicotiana; species Nicotiana attenuata. The sequence continues at coordinate 128,817 of NW_017670298.1, forward strand.
AGAAGCAGAAGAAGGGAGCTGGAGGGGTTTGACCTTTCTGTTTATTTCTGGAAATGAAGAAAAAGAAATCAGCAGCAGTGCTGCTTCTTCAAAGAAAGGGGAAAAGGATTAGGGATCCGGTTCTTCGATGAAGGTCTGTTCTTCATTTTGGTTCTTCAAGAGGATGAAGAACAGAGGAAAAGGATCCGCCGTTTTTGATAGGGGTAGGGGTCTAAGATCTGATCTATTTTGTGCCTTAACTTCCCTTTTATGTGAGGGATTAGGGCAAAGGGTAATGAGTATTTGGGTAGGGAGATTGGGCTTTGAGTGGGTTATTGGGTTTGGGCAGATTTGGGTATAGGCTTTGGGCTCAGCATTAATTTTGGCCCAATTTCACAAGACAAACCTTTCTTTTCCAATTCTTTCTTTTATTTTAAATTTTCCTTTTCTTTTAATTAAAATCCTACAAATTAAAAATCCGAAATTATCCAAAATGTGAAATTAAACTAATTAGCTAATTATAAAAATTATAAAAATCACGTAATCCTAAATTAAAAGAGAAAATAATCAATAAAAGGAAAAACTATTAAAATGAAGCATTTTTTTGTGATTTCAATTTTTATAAAACGAGTAACTACCAATTAATCCTAAAAATGTAAAAATGAGGCCTAAATGTCATGCATGATATTTTTGATATTTTTCACGATTTAAATGCAAGAAAAATACAAACAATTAATAGAAATCTATAAAATTCCTAAAATGGCAAATAATTAAGGAAAAAATCTATTTTCTCGGGATTTTGTAGGAGTATTTCGTATAGGGCAAAAATCACGTGTTTACAAGAATCTGACGACGAGATTGAGCATAAGTCTCGTTAAGCCCTATCAAGAATTGCATAAACTTTTGTTGTTCCATGTGATCTGCATATGTCTTATCACTTCCATGAAGTGGAACTAAGGAAACGTAATCATCCCAAACATTACGCATTCTGGAAAAATATTCAGATACCGAAGAGGTTCCTTGCACCATTGTGTAAATCTCACGATGCAGCTGTTATATCGTGTCAAGTTCATTTTATCATAACATTTCTTTAAATCCATCCATACCTTATGAGCGTTATACGAATACATTAAACCATTTGCCAATTCTCTCGAGACAGAGATGGTAATCCATGACAAATGAAATGCAATACAGTATGCCAGTCATGGGCTAAATCCCCACCGTAGTGTTTCCTCTGACAACTTCCATCAATAAACCCTAATTTGTTCTTAGCTAATAATACAACTTTCATGGAATTGCACCAAGCAGTGTAATTTTCTATTCTAGTCAATTATTGAGGGATGAGTATAGAACCTGGAGTCTCCAATAGATGTAGAAACAACAGATTTCTCGGGTGAATGTCAATGAATTTCTTAGCTGAATTTTGAATAGCAGACGTCCCTTTATCACTGGTAATCGTCATCTTTGCTCAATTTTTCAGTAAATCAGGGAACCTCAACATAACTGTTGCCATAGACCTAGGGTTTGTGCGATTTGAAGAACTTAGAAATGGAAGGAAAAGAAAACTCGAGAACTCAACAATCGTGAAATTAGGATTTCCTGTACTTGTAAATTCCAACAAGATACACCTCTATGCTGATCGGTCATTCCTCATTTGCTCATAATCCAACTCGAATTTCACCGATTGGTGGCTCTGATACCATGTTAAAAAGAGAAATGAGGTTTGGTTAAGAATGGAGCTATGAAGAGATAACACGATTCTAGAGAGAGAGATATCTGAAGTGAAAAATATTTTTTCATTACTTTATTACAGCTGTACACACATATTTATATTGCTGACACTTCTTACTAACTTAGCATTTACACCTGTACACCCATTAGTAAACTAACCACTACAACAAATAAGGTCCTATATTATATGTACAATGTATAACTAACTACATATGACATACTTCTAATATTTCTACAAATTCAAATTAGTCGATCCCAAAACGTTTATTAGACATCAGGTGAGAAATGAAAAAAAAATGTTGAAGAGAGAGAAGGGAAGAGAAAGGAAAAATGAGAAGGAGCATGAAAAAGGAAATGCGAGAGTGAGTGTCCTTTCATTGTTTGGATAGAGGAATGTGAATTGAAGAATTTGAAATTTTAGTCTTAAACAATTTACATCAATGAGAAATGTAGCTTACCATATGATAAACTTATTTTCAACGTTTTACATAAGGAGAGCAAGAAACATGCATAGCGTATTGAAGAGTGGCATGGAGTTGAGACCCAAAAGTTCGACAGATTGAAGAGTGAGCGTAGAATATAGAAGAGAAAGCAGATCCCTCAACAAGCTAAAAAGTAGGTCTGGAGCAAAGTGAGTAAGAAGTTCAGAGTAGCTTGACGAACTTATGAGTTATAGAGAAAATTAAACTCGTGAGCATGTTAAAATAGATAGAGAAAAACAATTGTGAAAATAGATTTGCTTAAGTTTGACTTTAATATCTTGTGCAAAATAGGAGCATCATCTAAAGTTTAATGCAATTACCGATATAGTTCGAGACATTATAAACATGTGTGGAAATATATATCTAACAGGAGCCTCAAAGGCACTACACTTTCTTCGTTCTCTCTCGCGAATTAACCAATACAATTTCTTGAAAGATGCTCCAGGAGAAACATAAATCTAAAATACGACTTTTTCAAAAAGATTTTTCATGTGCACGAAAAACTGGATTATCCATTTTACTTTTTCAGATGTAAATAGTTTTTCTTCTCTTTAAAGGCTCGAGATATAGCTGATTAAGTATTGATTTTTCTAATAGGAAAGGATTAGGGGCCTACATTGGTAACGTCTCCACCCTGATCAGGCATCTGTCTAACTATAATTAATGACATAAAAAGTGAAATAGGCGGCGTAATTTTCATATCTTTAAAATAAGAACAATAAACCCAGTATATTTTTACAGGTAGGGCTTGGAGAAGGTAGTGTGTACGCAGACCTTACCCCTACATAGTGAAGGTAGAGATATTGTTTCAATAGACCCTTGGCTCAGAAAAGATGAGAAGAAGAAGAAAGAAAGAAAGGAAAAAAAAGAAATAAAACGAAGAGAGAAGAAAAAGAGGGAGAAAATAAGTAGTACCAAATAGTAAAAACAAGGAAATACGATAATTGAAACGAACTAAACAACATGACGTAATATAGATCTAAGAATATGAAGGAACATGAGTGCTACTAATACTACCGGTAAAAAAGGAGAAACTTTCAACTACCTACTAACTTTCTATCCTAATCCTTGACCTCTACACTCTCCTATCAAGGGTCAAGTCCTCGGTAAGCTGAATCAACGCCATGTCCTGCCTAATCACCTCTCCCCAGTACTTTTTTGGCCTATCTCGACCTCTTTTCTAACCCGTCAAGGCCAACCTCTCACACCTCCTAACAGGAGTATCAATGTTTTCCGTCTTAACGTGCCCGAACCATCTCAGCCTCGACTCCCGCATCTTATCCTCCATGGAGACCACTCTCACTTTGTCCCGAATAACTTCATTCCTAATATTATCTCTCCTGGTATATCCACTCAGCCATCTCAATGTCCTCATTTCTACTACTTTCATCTTCTGCACATTAGAGTTCTTAATTGGCGAATACTCAGCCCCATACAACATAGTTGATCGAACCATCACTCTGTAAAATTTGCCCTTAAGTCTTGGCGGCACATTCTTATCACATGGAACACCGGATGTGAGCCCCCATTACATCCATCTCGCTCTTAATACGATGTGTGAATCCTCATCAACCTCCTCGTTATCATGGGTAATAGACCTGAGTTACTTGAAACTGCCTCTTTTGGGGATAACGTGAGTATCAAACTTCACATCCACGTCTACTTCATGAGTCACGTGAATTTACACTCCAAGTATTTTATTTTGGTCCTGCTCAACTTGAAACCTTTAAACTTCAAGGTCTGTCTCCAAACCTCCAACCTTGTGTTAACCTCGTCTCCTGTCGCGTAGGTCAACACTATATCATCGGCATGCAACATGGCACCTCCCTTTGGATGTGCTGCGTCAGCACGTCCATCGCCAAGGCAAATAAAAATGGCCTAAGAGTCTATCTCTGGTGCAGCCCCATCACGACTGAAAAGTGTTCCGAGTTACCTCCCACAGTCCTCACCCCAGTCTTCCATCATACATATCTTTAATCACCCTAGTGTACGCTATTGGAATGCCGCTAATATCCAAACACCTCCACATAACCTCTCTCGGAACTTTATCATATGCCTTTTCAAGGTCAATGAGCACCATATGCAAGTACTTATTCCTTTCCCTATACTGCTCTACTAATCTCCTCACCAGATGAATAACTTCTGTAGTCGAACGCTCTGGCATGAAGCTGAACTGATTCTCAGAGATAGACATGTTCCTCCTCACCCTAACTTCTACCACCCTCTCCCGCACCCTCTATAGTATGACTCAACAGTTTTATACTCATATAAAACAACAACAACAACAACCCAGTATAATCCCACTTAGTGGGGTCTGGGGAGGGTAGTGTGTACGCAGACCTTACCCCTACCCTAGGGTAGAGAGGCTGTTTCCAAATAGACCCCCGACATCCTTTCCTCCAAGAACTTTCCCATCTTGCTCTTGGGGAGACTCGAACTCACAACCTCTTGGTTGGAAGTGGAGGTTGCTTACCATCAGAGCAACCCCTCTTGTCAATTTTGGATATCACCCTTTTTCTGGTACAACAGAACCATCGTACTCCACCTCCATTTTTCGGGCATCTTTTTCGTTTTAAAAATAACATTAAACAACCTTGTAAGCCACTCTAAGCCAATTTATATCCTTACAATTATCACAAATTCCATGCCTCTCTTTTCTGTTCATTTACTCCATCGCATTTTGAAAAGGATGAAGAACCGCACGGATATTATTGGATGATTGAGATCCTCTACTCTTAACCAAATATTTTGAGTTCAAATTTAAAAAATGGGAAGTTTCTTAGTAGGGATCATTTTGCCTTCCTTAGTGAGCCTATTCAGTGTGAAGCCGAATTAATCAAAGCCAGTAAGTTTCAAACACCGGATGAAGAAACTCTTGGAGCTTTCTTCTATGTGCTCATGTTGAACGTTTATTTTGAATTTGAACAAATGAATCTAGACTTTCATGGACAGTAGTATTCCAAAAGTTGCAGTTCCACCGCTAATATTTAAACGAAAATCCTGCCTTCATTTGGAAGGTTACAAAGCCTATAGGCTACCAAAGTTAGGAAAAGCATCTTCCGCCTTTCAATACTAAGACACACAGGTAACGAAAGAAGAAAAGGCGGACAAAAAAACAAATTTTGAAGAGGAAACATTGAAAACTATATACTCCAGATGAAGTAAAAGTTTTGACAACTTGTCGTGACTTGACTTCCTGTCCAATGGAGTAGGTCAAGAGTTGCCGCATTTCAATTTTTTTTTTAATTATATATATTATTTATTACTTCGAAAAAGGTAGTATATACTATCAAAAGATTGTGATAGGATGATAAATAATCATTCATCCTTAATCAGAGGTCCAGGTTCGAGTCCTGTGAATGAAGTCGCTTTTGATAGGACTTTATCCACAAAATGGGATCACTTCTCAGCACGATCCAAATTTACTCAGGCCCCAAAACGCAGTAGATGGAAAAACAAAAGAAAAAGGAAGAAGTAAGTGTGAAAATCGAAGTCATACTTCTTTTTGTTACAAATACAAATACTCATAATGCTATTAGAGGATGAGGCGACGAGCTTTTCTGGTAGAATTGCCACAACTGTCTAGCCTTTCATACCTTTTAGGAAAATAATTTTACTTGTATGTATGTACTACTTCGGTATTTCCTCCACTAGGCTTCACTAGGCGAAAGTCGGATTGCCAACCACTTCTGTTTTAATTTTATTTTTTTTTCTTTTAATTCTATTTCAGGAACGTGTATTTGGTCTAACTTCATAAAAATTGGCTTACTAGTGTTAGAAAAATTACTTTTAGAAATGCCTTTCCGTCATTCTGTGTGCAAGTAAGGACAAAGAAAAAGAGCATTTTAGTAATGTGTTGTTACCAAATATTGAGACATCTATTTTTTCCTTTTTAACAATGAAAAATTAGGCCTGTACCTTCTTAACTACCATTATGCAGCAAGAAAACGGGATTAACAGATTGCCAGGATTACATGAGGAAGCACGTCAATAAAACTGGAAAAGAAATAAGATTAGAATAGAGATTTGGGGGACAAATTTTACTTGAAAGACTGGCCACATTTGCTTTTACATCAATGAAAACAATTGTGGACATTAATTCTACATTACCCAATTCTACCATGACGAATTGTACAAATGACAGGTAAGAACAATTTCCTGGCAGAAACTATGCAATCTCATCAAATTTCACAGAGGGCCTTCAATGTCAAGTGCTGTGGAGCTTAAAACCGAATACCCTGGGAACATAGTTCTGTGTTTGCTTTTGCGGCTTGAGATGTCCATAAGTCATAAAAAAGAGGTGAGGAAATGTTGTCCCAATGTAAGCTCCGTCAATATCTTGGCCAGTTAAAGAAATCAGATCCAAGGATGAGTAATACTTTAGTCACGGTAAGGGAGGAAACACTAAAATGAACTATGTGCAGAACTAATCTGGATGTTAATATGCATCCCATGTCCTAAGGCAATTCAAAATATGCAGAATCACAAAAGAAACTTCGATCACAACCAATCCGTGCTAACAAAAAAGAAAAGCATACATGAGAAGAGCAGTGTTGTTTGAAGGATCATTAGATACATGCTTAAAACCTGAAACTAGGCGCGAAATAAGTTGTGTGATTCGCCTCACTTGAGAGGCGCCTTCAGTGCAGGCACTAAGGAGCCAAGACGCGTGCATCATAACCCTTGGGCACTATCTTGATGACCGTGACCAAGCAATAAATATTTCACCTAAATTCTTTTGTGTATATGATCCGTTTGGGTTTATAGTTATTTAACTTTGAACTACAAATATGTTTACATCTTTCCCTTCAATTGTGTCTTTCTCCTTTAACGCAGGCACTTAATTTGCGCTCTGCAGTTGGCTTAAAGCGCAAATAGATGCCAGTTTTTTTTTCGCCTTTTGCCTTTAATAGCACTTGCTAACGAGGAAGTGTTTTAGGGAAAAGGGCATAAAGTGATAACAGTGAAGGATACTGCCTTGGTATTTTGATCGTGGATAGTAGATATCTTCACATTTTGGACAGTAAATTTTTACAGTACTTGAGCGTGGAATATCAGACTGACCAACTGGAAGACAAGGCTGTCCACTGCAATAAACTCGCGGGCATCTACCAAAGTCGTAGTTCTTGTACTTCTCCAACTGAAAAACGTTTACCAGGAAATCATTTTTCAAAAAACGAAGACCACCAAAGGAAAGGAAAAAAAGGGGGTTGGTGTGTGTGTGTTTTTTTTGGGGTGGTGGTGTGTGTGTGTGTTTGGGG